>NC_089581.1:24316197-24559184 GCF_019320115.1 Miscanthus floridulus
CACAAGTTGAAGATGTGGATTTATGCTATGTACTTCACTACTTCTATCATGTCTATTGTTGTCTTCTTTGGTTAGAATAGATTTGAAAAGAACAGGCCGTTGTGGTATCTCATTGTCCTGAAAGATAGTAAATGAGCTGTCAAAGTCAAAAAGTAAAAAACAGATTCCCACAAGCATCGATTTAGGAACCTTGGAGACGTTCTCAATAAGTTGTGGCATTCAACATGACAATTCTCATGTTCATATTGTGTGCTGACAAAGGGCTGTTGATACATGTCTACAAGTGTAGCTTTTGGTGTGTCTGTATGTAGAAAGATATAACCAATGGTTGTGGCCAATGTTTTTAAGGCGTCGCTTTGGCGTCGCCTAATCGCCAAGGCGCTCCAGGCCAGACGATTTGGCAGACGACTCGCCTCAAATTCGTATGGCGTCCGCCTTAGGCCTGTGGCGTCCGGAAAACGTCGCTTTGGCGTCCGATTCTTCCCAGATCGAGCAAGGCGGGCGCCATACGGGATGCTCGCGGCGGGAAAACGCGGGAGCGCGGGAGAAAGGATGGGGGAAAAGAGCAGTCCCGCGCGCAGAGATTAGGCGCGCGTGGAGAGAGGAGCGTGGGAGAAATCAGAGAGCAGAGAGAGGAGCGCTCGCGGGGAAGACGGACCTACCTGCTCGCCCGCGTGAACGCGTTCGCCCGCGCCGCCGGGAGAAGCTGCTGCCGGCGAGCCGCCGCCTCAAGAATAGGCTCCTCCTCCCCCTCCCCTCTTCCCCATCCGCGCGAGGAGCAGCCACCGGCGGGCTGCTGTTTCCCCGCCGCCTCCTCTGGTCCTCCATCGAGCAGGACACGAGCCACTCCGCCTCCCCCTACCCTCTTCCCCATCCGCGCGACAGGCTGCTTTTCCCCGCCTCCTCTGTTCCTCTTCCACTATCGAGAGAGAGAGAGAGAGAGAGAGAGAGAGAGAGAGAGAGAGAGAGAGAGAGAGAGAGGTGGGCGGAGGCGGAGGGAACGGGAGGGAAGAGACAGAGAGATGGGCGGAGGCCGAAGCTGCGGTGGCGGCGCAGTGCAGGAGAGACCGAGAGAGATGAAGACACGCTAGGGCTACTAGGGTGAGGGCCACATGGGCTGCTTGGTGCACGTGGGCTGGGCTTCTTACTCCTCCTTTCTTTTTCTTTTTTTTCCTTTCCTTTTTTCTTTATCATCTATATACTGCTCCGAGTTTGCTCAAAAAAATCTATATACTGCTCTGAGCTGCTGTTTTAAAATTTCCTTTAGTTGGTAAGGCGTCGCCTTGCCTTACGCCTTACTCGCCTAAGCGTAAGGCGGTAGTCACTCGCCACGCCTCGCCTTACCGCCTTGAAAACATTGGTTGTGGCTACTCAGATTTTGGTGCTAATATGCTGTGCATGGGGCAAAAAAGGTAGATCTGCAACAATCAATGATGTTACACTAGTTCTCAGCAATAGTGAACTACTGAACTAGTGATGCTCACAAAGTGAACTAATCGACAGCTTTAGGGTCCACCTGTATTTTGAATTGCTATTGACTGGCCCAACAAAATCTGTTCACCAAGGCCAACACATAAAGACATGACAGCAGATTAGCTTTTTTGTTCTACTTCATTTCCACTAGGAAGTATTTTGTTGCTATCATATGAAAATGCTTCATTCTGTCAAGTGTCGACTAATTCTACGCATGTGGTATAGGGTGGATCTGCAAAGTACCACTTGAGTTCTAGGTGGGTACGGATTTTTGAAAGCGATCGTGATAGGCGAGACCTTGTAAGTTACTTTTGGCCATGCAATCTATCTATTACTTATGCCTCCATGAATAGCTATTAGGTAAAGTCACTCAAGGCTTTTTTTTTGTCATACATTATACTTAAATCTTCAAATTATCTTGAATTCTTGGTTTCTTTGTGCCATTTAGTTGTACTAGGCCATCTTGTTGACATGAAAAAAAGACTGTAAACAAATGTAAACCACTCATACCCTGTTTGCAGCCCAGCAGAAATTGAGTGTAGTCTGGTTCAAGGACACATTTTTGGACTTTTGGTAGTATATGAAAATGATGCTGTATTATTTACCGAGACATTTGCCTTCTCATAACACTGTTGGTCAAGATCATCTGAGTGGAGTGGTTCAGATATGAACGTTCTTGGTTTGTATGGCAATTGCAAGACTTGCCTGTTTAGACTTTAGACATTCAAGTCTACACTTTGTTGTCAAATGACAGACATATCTGCTTGCAATACGCCAATACCTTAATGGCCCAGCTGCATCTTCTCTATTGAAATGTGAGGTTTAATAGCAAGCACCACTGTCACTTCCTTGCTGGTGCATCCTTATCTACCACATGAGATTTGAGCCTTATTGGCTGAGATTGCTGCAGCAGCAGCTTTGCAGCTGCTGAGCACCAACCAACCAGTTTCAACAGCGTAGAGTAGTACTGAATCCATGCAGCAGCTGCAGCTGCAGCTGCAGCCAAAACTAGCACAGCCGATCAGGCCCTTTGCTAATACCTTAGCTTCTCCCGATCAGTTAACCTTAAAAATTCACTGGAATTGAAATGCCTAAATAGATGAATCCGTTTCAAGTTTTTCTTTTTCATCTGGCAACTCATTTTTGTTTTTGAGGTTATACAACTTAACATTCTTTGGCCAAGTCATGTATACATTGTTAAAGCAAGCCCTCAAGAAAAGGCTGTTAAGATAAAGCAGATTGTTGGCAGGGAATCAAGTTTTAAGGCTAACAAGCTGCCAAACAATTCTTTATTCATATTTGTTTTTTCTTGAATTTGTTGTTTTTAGCACCTTCTGATACACATGCTCTATCAAACTCTTTAATTTCTGGAACTAAGGACAATAAGGAAAAAAAAGGAAAGTAATATGGAAAATTAGCACCTTTCAATCTTGAAGAATTCTTATATATAGTGTCGAATGCATTCCGAACTTTTTTTTAAGAATGAAAGGGTTATAATATTGAAGCTCTCAAAACTATTAATGTTTCAAAAGGTGACATGTGGATGTGCAGCTGGAGTTGCTGCAGCGTTCAGAGCTCCTGTTGGTGGGGTACTATTCGCCTTAGAGGAAGTTACTTCCTGGTAAGATTGTTCTATCATCTTTTTACCTTATGATGGATAAATTGAGACACATAACTGGAAAGTTAGCGATTTAGAGCACTGATGACTTATTCGAGTTTCCGATCTGTTGTTTCCCTAATCGTCTTCTCTGAATTTAACAAACTACTATTTCAGTTATAGAAATATTGTGTTTTATATGCTTGAAAATAAACAGTGTTAACAACTCCGCTTTTGTTATTTCTTTTTTTTTTCTAACTTATATATCTTTTTTGCTACTTTAGTTATTCCTTCAACTGCTGGCAACAAAATCTTCAGTACTAATGTAGTAATGTGATTCACCTTATGGTTGACTGTAGCAAGTTGAAATGGCTTGTGAGTTGTGACATGAAACTGCTTAAGAGTTCATTCTGGTCATTCTCATCTCTCTGGTTAATCGATAATAATACTCTTGTAATATGACTTCTATGCAAAATCTACTTATATGAACTACACAGGATCAGTATAAAGTTTTTAAGTTTGTTATCCCTCGAAGGTTGAGAGTTGACTGCATTCCCCATAGTAACAAGATTTTGTGACTGGAGGGAGTATTTAGTGTTTACCGCCTTACTAACCATGCCTGTTATGAACTCCCTCATGATAGGCTGCTGTTCTGCCTGCAACATCATGAATACGTGATTGCAAGGTGCAAATTAATTCTAGATTGAATTACAGAGCGCTCTTTCAAATAGAAGTTTATCAGGAACTGGCTACCTGAGGTGTCCTGTCCCGTAAATGCTATCATCAAACCATCAAGATTTGCAAGCGTGAACTCAACAAGTGAACACAATGTTCATTGTGTGTGTATAATGTGATCAGAGTATGGTGGGTGGTCCTGAAATTCTATCCTTAGCGTTTTCTGACTGCATGCTTCTCATGTTTCAGACTTTCAGTGTAGGATAAAACTGAGAGTTTGACTTGTAGTAGGACACACGGAGATATCCTGAAATATTAAGGTCATATAATTGCACAATAGTCTTAGTGCTATTGACATTATAGTTAACTAAGGCTTTGTGAGTTCATTGCCATCTCCCTTTCTGATGTATACATTTCTTTTCTAATTTTGTACCTAAATGTTCATACTTCTATGCGGTGACCTTTCATGCTGCTTGCCAGTTGTTATTCCCTTGCTTCACCTGAAAGCTTGTTTTAGATTTCAGAATAATACTCATGAGCTAGTCTTTGTGGATTACTTTTACTGTGACCTAGAGCCGAGATACCTAAAATGGATATATGTTATTTGTTATTTTTTTTGTTTTCTGCCTACTGTATTCTTCATGATGTGAATGTGGTTTATAGTTTGTTTTCTGATTAAAAATTTATTTGCTATTTGCATTGTGAGACTGTTTAAGAATATGGATGCGAATGTGGTATGAGGTTTTGGGGCCTGAATGTTATTTTACTCGGACTACTATGTTAGAGTTGGGTCCAACAAAATTGCATGCATATTTTATTGCATTATGTCTAACTAGCTCGGAGGTTTACATTTTAGTGTGATTAGTGTGATGCAGATTTCTTCTGGTGAAATAAATAAATGAAATTCCTCTATGTGAGGGTAAAAAGTATGCCTTGATATATAGCAAACTATAATGTTATCTATATTTGGCCAAACTGAATGGATATTCAATCCATATTCATGTTTGAGCATATTTGAATTCATTTAGAAAATACAGATAGGATGCTTTCAATCCTGAGTAGCATTCATCAGTTTTCACCCCAACATTTACTGTAGATATTTTGCCATTTTAACATCACAATGATATTTTGCCATTATAATACCATTAACCATTTCACCACTTCACCTTTGAAACACCTCTTCAGCGTATTTCGTGTCCATGCATTGGCAACCTCATGCAATAGATTGTTTCTTAGTATGTCTTTGTACTCAATCAGAGTGGCCAAATGACATGAAACACTTGCTTCAACTGTCTGCACTGCACTGCAACATTTGATTAATTCTGTTCACGTTTACATTCCTGAAGGTGGAGAAGTCATCTTATGTGGAGAGTATTCTTCACATCTGCTGTGGTGGCCGTTGTGGTGCGTTCAGCCATGAATTGGTGCAACAGTGGAAAATGTGGTCATTTTGGAGCTGGAGGTTTTATAATCTGGGACATATCTGGGTAAGATAAATCCCCTCACCCCCCAATCAGACTGGTCGTGCTTCAATCAGGAAATCACATTTGTGATATAAATCAGGAAATCACATTTGTGATATAAATTGTTCTTATCCTTCTGATTTGAAGAGGTCAAGAAGATTACTCATATCAGGAACTGTTTCCTATGGCAATTATTGGTGTTATTGGTGGACTTCTTGGTAAGTAACACAGTGCCGATCCAGTGTATCTATAAAAGACAAGTCAGGTTTCACTTAACAATAGTTTCTGTGCTGATTAGGACATCTTAATCCTTTAAATATGGTCCTCGTCTTTGCATAGTTTGTTGTCTTCTTATCGTACTAGTCATTAACCGGTATAGGGCAGTATAGCTGCATCCTTACAAAATCACTATGCATCTGCTCTTAGGCTGCACTGTACCTATTTCCATAGTAAGCTAGTAACTACTCTTTGGAGTCTTTTAGAGACTCCACTATTCAGAATTGGATGAAGTTCTATGGTAAAATGTTGTTATTGAGCGACGCACACAATCCTGAAACCTCATGCCCCAGTAGATTCAAAGTTCCAAACCGATTAACTGAATAAGCAGTCCTTTCATGTGTATTAATTCTTTTATCAAATTTTCCTGAATCTAATGTGTTGGTTTCTTTTCAGGGGCATTATTTAATCAACTCACCCTGTATATAACTAAATGGCGGCGAACGTATCTTCATAAGAAAGGGAAACGAGTCCAAGTATGCTGAGTATATGATGGATTTTTAGTGGTAGATTTGCTTCTGTTGTCTGTAGTTCTATTTCTGACATCCATAATAACATTTTCAGATCTTTGAAGCCTGCCTTATATCTTTGGTAACATCCACGATTTCCTTTGTGTTACCACTACTGAGGAAATGCAGCCCATGCCCTCAGTTAGATACTAATTCTGGCATCGAATGCCCTCATCCACCTGGCACAGATGGGAATTTTGTTAACGTGAGATTTACTTTGTGAATTTCTGCTCAACTTGCATGTTCTCTTCAGCTGTATGATAATGATACTTTCTTTCTTTTATTAATCCCTGGTTTGCATTATGCAGTTCTATTGTTCAAAAGATAGAGAGTACAATGATCTAGCAACCATTTTCTTCAATACTCAGGTTAAGTATCATTAGAGAACTTTCCTTAGTCGAGCATTTTCTTGTAAGTGTACAATTCCTTATGGTCTTATTCGACACGATTTTGTTTGCAGGATGATGCAATACGTAATCTTTTCAGTGCAAAAACATTCCATGAATACAGTGCACAAAGCCTGATTACCTTCCTGGTATCCTTTCTTTTCTTTTTTATATTTGCATATGTAGTTTTGTTCCTCCATTTGTACAGTTTTTGTAGGTATGATTTCTCTATAGGGCTGGAATTGGCTACATTTTGCTGAACTTGTGGTTATATCGATTATCTAGCTAACATTTTGTCATTGTTATTTCACTGTTATTTGCTATCCTACAATCTTCCCGTACTCTTCTAGGGTTTCATCCTATGCTGTTTATTTATTACATGTTATATAACTGTGGGACAACTATTAGAAAGTGTCCATCAGATCCAAATAGTCATAATTTTTCATGGCCTGTTTGGATCCTTTCATTTGGTTGGAGTCGGAATCTACTTCATGAACTAGGCTATTTGACTTAGAATTTGATATTCCACCACTTTCCAAATCTTAAGTGTAGACTTATATCAAGTTCAGAGGGTAAGAAATGGAAAGGGAAACAGTAAGAAATGGAATGTGAGATTCATCACCACCTCCACGGCCCGATCTCCTTCACTCGTCTCTCGAGAGTCTAGACAAAAAGCTCTGTGTGGGGGACTCTCACGGTTGTCATCAAACTCTCACTGGCTGCAACACCTCAATTAAGATCTGAAATAAAATGTGATTCTTAATTCTTAGAATAAGATTGAATTCCATGGAAACAAACAGGCTCATAGAAATTTATTTATCTGTTCTTGCCCTGGTAGTGCGTTTTGTCCGTAGCTCTCCTGCATGTTTGAGAGAGAAAAGAGAACACATTCTATCAAGTAGAGTAAACCATGATGGGTCACCATTTTTACTGTACCAAAATCTGATATTCAGTTAATCAAGCTACCAAGTTGGCTTTGCTAAAATCAAATGATTACTATGATGAGTTCTTTCATCTACTTACTTTTTCCCCCCTTTGGGTCTCAGGTCATGTTTTATTCCTTAGCTGTTGTGACATTCGGAATTGCAGTTCCGGCTGGCCAGTTCGTTCCAGGAATAATGATTGGATCTACATATGGAAGGCTTGTTGGAATGTTTGTTGTCAAGTTCTATAAGAAACTAAGCATTGAGGAGGGCACGTGAGTCCTTGCCATCTCTTTGTATCCACACATGCAATATTGCCATATTAATTTATGCTCGCTTTGTGTTATAGTTTTTGCGTTGAATAGACCTTGAGGTCACTATTCTTTTGTTGAAATGGGGATGCTATTTGATGGTTTCTTGCTTAGAACTTGACAGAATTTCTATTCATTATCAATATTCTTGTAGGTATGCACTCCTTGGTGCTGCATCGTTTCTCGGAGGTTCAATGAGAATGACTGTATCTTTATGTGTTATCATGGTTGAGATTACAAACAACTTGAAACTCTTGCCATTGATCATGCTTGTTCTTCTAGTTTCTAAGGTACTAACTTTACAATCCATGACTCCTAGTTGAACAGAATGAATGGAACGTGTCTGCTGATTTCAGTTTATGTAGGCGGTTGGTGACTTCTTTAATGAAGGGTTATATGAAGAGCAAGCCCGATTAAGGGGCATCCCTTTACTGGACTCCAGGCCTAAGCAAGTCATGAGAAATATGAAAGCAAGGGATGCGTGCAAGAATCAAAAGGTTCTGAAGTTTTTACTCCATTTATCTATTTAAGTGGACTGTGGACATTACCATGCATCACTATTATTACCAGTTCTGATGCATCCAATCTTTTGCCACCTATTTAAGGTTGTCTGCCTACCACGTGTTTCAAGGGTCGTTGATATCATTTTCGTTTTGCGAACCAACAAGCATAATGGTTTCCCTGTAAGTTTCGTTCGCAGTTGTTAAACAAAGTTTTCATGGGGTTTTGACTAATTGATTTTTTTCTCCCATTCTTTTCTTGGTTCAGGTTGTTGACCGTGGGCAGAATGGCGAGTCACTTGTCATAGGTCTTATACTTCGTAGGTAAGATGCAATGCTATACACTCTTGAACTTTTTTTAATGTTTGGGAACTGGGGGTTTTAATTATTGCATTCTGTGAAGGAGACCAAGGTCAATAAGTTAAGACTAGTCAATGGGCCAGTAAGGTGAACTATATTGCATATATTAATCAATATACTGATCTTCTTGTCCTCTTGTTGCAGCCACTTACTGGTACCTCTACAAGCTAAAGTAGATTTCCAGAACAGTCCTTTCCCTTGTGGGCCAGGCGTACTGAACAGGTTTTTGTTTTTCTATTTATAAGCCAATATAATAGCACATCCAATGCACATTTTCTGGTAATAATCCAATATTTTTTTCTATTACTTAGGCACAATTTTAGTGACTTTGTTAAACCAGCATCAAGTAAAGGAAAGTCAATTGATGATATTCATTTGACAGAGGATGAACTGGGGTTGTATTTGGATCTTGCCCCATTTTTAAATCCTTCACCATACATAGTGCCAGAGGACATGTCGTTGGCAAAGGTAAATCATGTCTTTTACTTTTGGATCTTATATCTATTTTGCTGAGTCAGTTGTGTGATAATCTTTATACCGATGGTTTCAGGTGTACAATCTCTTCCGTCAACTTGGATTGAGACATATATTTGTTGTTCCTAGGCCTTCTCGTGTTGTAGGATTGATAACCAGAAAAGATTTGTTACTTGAGGTGATAAGTTATACTTTTAGCTTAAGAGTCGAGGAATATTTTTTTTATCTGGAATCCCTTTTACGAGTGTTATGGTATTTCAGGAGGATAGCAACAACGATGTGATGGCAGAGCTCCAATCGACGAGTGTAAGGTTTTGATGCTCCTGCCCCCCCAGATATTATCTGCATCTGCAAGCCTGTACATTGTCACAAGTAACTTATATTCTGATTGCATTCGCTTCAAAACTGAGGTTTCAATTACTGGGCTGCTATTGGTGCCTGCCTGCCTGGTGAACATTGTTAGGAGCTCTCGTAACATTGCATTGGCAGTAAATTCCATTTGCATAGATTTTTGGTTAGATGCTCATGACATGCTAGAGAGGAAATCTTGGAAGGCTGATTGTAAATCATTGAAACATTCTGGTTGCATCTGCACAGCACTGTCTTAATTAGCGACATTTTGGACTGATAGAGTTATTTTTATGCGCAGGAGTTTGCTGAACGGCAAAATGCTCGGTGGTAATGTACACCTGGAACGTCCTCTTCTTGACAATGTAGTGATTGAATAGATACATAGGGGCATTTGTCTCGAGATAATTTTGATAGCTAGCAGTTAACCTTGCACTGCATGTTGGGCCATGGGTATCCCGTTCCCTCACTTTATATGAATGAAGCGGCGCTGAGCGGATAACGCAGCATGGTTTGGATTCTGCGAAGTGTTGCGCATGGAGGTTGACCGTTGCGCATCACTTCGCTCGGTCTGCGGTGGCTATTCACGTGATTTCCCGGTGCCGTGTTTAGATTAGGTGCTTGTAACTCAAAGTGTTCATACACTGATACACATCATCCATGTATCCCACAACAATTCCCACGGTAAATTTCCAAGGCAATGTTTTGGCGGTTGTAAGTAGATATTGTCATGAGCATCTAACCACAATGCAAAATTAGTTGCAAACTATACAATTAGTTTTGTAATTAGTCTATATTTAATACTCTATACATGTGTCTAAATATTCGATAGGACAATGATTAAAATTTAGGATGGACAATCAAACACTACCCACAATGCTTTGCGCCCTGGGCCCGCCGATGCTATTGGGTTTGTGCGTGCTGCTGCTGCACCTGCGAGCTTGCTGCCGCCTGCCTGTATGCTTCGCGCCCTGCGCCTGCTGCTGTCGAGTCTGCATGTGCTGCTCCTGTGCTTGCACAGGAGAGCCTGTTCGGGAGGCCGTAAATGATCGTGGATTATTTACTGCTGGCTGGTTTGGTGTGAGAGAATTCTTGGCTGGAAATTTATGATCGTTTACGAGCAAGCGAACAGGCTGTATATGCGAGAGAGCGGGAGCACATCGCGCATACCATGCTCCACCGTTGGAGACCAAAGCCCAGTGGTGTAGGGGCATTTGATTCTACGTTCGTTTGGTGCTGGCCTGCCCTGCATGCACGCATGTACTTTGATTAGGGAGTGCTCGGCCATTTAGGCACTAGCCGCTCGTTGTGTGCACGTCCGACTATTGGAGTTGACCCGTATGACAGAGATAGACAGCGCTAGATGGGTGCGTGCAGCGAGTGTGTGCCCATAAGTCAGCGCGTGGGGACTGTAACATATTGAAACCATGTGAAACATACATTTGCAACATATGTGTATAACCACTGCAACAAATAACAACATCCAGATAAAAGCACTTGCAACATACGTCTGAAATAGGTGAAACATTTGGAGCATACACTTGCAACATACGTGTATAGTCACTGTAACATATACAACATCCAGATGAAAACATGCAACATCTTGATGAAACAACCGAAGCATTTGGAAAACACACATACAACATACGTGTATAGCCACTGCAACATATACAACATCCATATAAAACACTTGCCACATACCTTTGAAACAACTGAAACATTCAGCCTGTTCGCTTGTTGGTTTCAGCTAGCCCAAACCAGCCAGTCAACAGTGTTTTTCTCTCACAATAAACCAGCACCAACCAGCCCAAACCAGCCCGAAACCAACCAGCGAACAGGCCGATTGAAATATACACTTTGCAACACACGTGTATAGCCATTGCAATATATACAATACCAGATCTACTTTTGCAACATCCAGTAAAACATATGCAATATACATATGAAATGCATGAAATATACGGTTGCAACGCGTGCTCATCTCATTACTGCTGCCCAATCAAAGGTTGACGCGGGCACACGGGTCGCAGCGCGAGGCACGAGACGCGGGCAACGCGCTGCGCGAGGTGCAGACGGTGTGAGGCACGGGCGGGTGTGCGTGGCACAAGACGCGAGGCGTGGGGCGCACGCGACGCGAGCGCACGACGCACGGGGGACCGCTGCGACCGTGTGAGGCGCAACATGCAGGAGCGCATGGCGCAAGGCGGGAGACGCAGGGGCACGAGGCACGAGGCGGGTTCGTCAGGTGCTGCCGTAACCTAAACGAGTTTCTATCCAACACGCAGAGGAGTTCGTATCGGCAAAGCGCGTGTTTAGTTGGGTGAAAGTTGGAAATTCGGCTACTGTAGCACTTTCATTTTTATTTGGTAAATAGTGTTCAATCATGGACTAATTAGGCTCAAAACGTTCGTCTCGCAATTTCCAACCAAACTGTGCAATTAGATTTTTTTTCGTCTATATTTAATGCTCCATGCATATATCGCAAGATTCGATGTGATGTCTACTGTAACACTTTTTTGGAATTTGAGGTGGGAACTAAACACGCGCAAAGTCTGCGTGTCCGACACTGGTTGTGATGGTAACAGGAAATGGAAGGGTTGTCAGCGCTTGGCTAGTAACTAAATAAATCAAGGAGCGCACTTGACTAATAACTAAATATAAATAAATCAAGGGGGCCTCTGGTTTGCACCATTGAGATCAGTAAAATTGAGAAGAATCCGGTTTCTGAATACTGCAATTTCATCACAACAACAACCAAAAAAAAAGAGAAGGCTCATCACAACAAGAAAAGAACTAAAGAAGGCCTGCCCAGCCAGCATATAGCAATCAGTGCAACAGAAGAAGGCCCAGCCAGCCCGCCACACAGCTGCGAAGACACCAGGCCCACCGAAAAAAAACCCGAACGTTCTCCTCTTTCTTCTACCCCAAGACGAACTCGGTGAACTCTTTCCGGTTCGTTCCTCCCCCTACCTATATACGCCCGTCTCTCTCTCCTCGCGCAACATCGGAGCACCACACAAGCGAGGAATCCAGTCCAGTCCCGGCAATGGAGTGCGTTTTGGGCGTGGTTGGCCGCGACTTCGCGGTGGTGGCGGCCGACACCTCCGCCGTGCAGAGCATCCTCGTCCACAAGACCGACGAGGACAAGGTGATGGTCCTCGACTCGCACAAGCTGATGGGCGCTTCAGGGGAGCCTGGTGACCGGTAGGTTCCTCCGCCCTCGCCGATCCGTCCGTTCGGCGGCCCGGCCCGTCGATTCCATGTTCGCTTTTCTAGGGTTTTTGTGTGTGTCGCGCGATCTGATCCCGATCTGCCTGGGTTTCCGTGGGTCCTGATTTTGGGGCGTTTCTGTTGGCGCAGGGTGCAATTTACGGAGTTCATACAGAAGAACCTCCACCTGTACCAGTTCCGCAACACCATCCCGCTCTCAACCGCCGCCGCCGCCAACTTCACACGCGGCGAGCTCGCCACAGCCCTTCGCAAGGTACTAATCCGAATTAATCTTGTTCCTCTCTTTGCGCTACTGGGTTTGCCTGCGAAAAGGTCGGTCTTTTAGAGTGGAACTGGGGTTCTAGAGTTTGGTTCGGGGTAGATTAGGGTTAGGCGTAGTCAGGTGTAAGGGCGATTTGGGCGTTCTAAGGTTCGATTGGATGGAGATTATTGCATGTTGTTCAAGTTGTAGTCGAGGGTGATTACAGAGCAAGTTAATTTTCATAAGCGAGGGGCATGGGTGGTACGATTGAGGAATTATGGGCAATTAGAACAGGGGGTAAGAGACATGCCTCCGAGTTTTCTAAGCACTTTACCCATTTGTTTTAGTGGTTTGTGGACGAACTGGTTCAGTTCCAGTCATTTACTAATGTTCAGAAGTAACCTAACATCTTCTAGTGAAAAACAGAACATCACATGGCAGCTTCTAATGAACAGATGAGATTTGGTGAATTGAATCGTGCAGGCTTGCCAAAGATTGTTTTTTTAATGCCTCTGTAGTTTAAGGCCATCCCCTGTGTTGTCTGAGGGGAAATATATGGTGTTGCATATGAGATTTGCTCCTAGAATCAGTTAGCACCATGCTGTTCATTGCTCTAGTTTGAACAAATTTGTGTGGTGCAGATTCCTGTATTTGAATTGTAGCACAACTGTGTGATGTGGACTAGCTACAAAATTCTTAGGCCATGGAAATCATATTTATGTTATATATGTCTATTTCTTGATGTCTAGGTATCTTGCTATTATTGTTATCTTTAAGGCAGAACCCAGAACAGTTAAAAAACGATTACATATTTACACCCTATCTTTCCAGTGTGACGTCTGCCATTTATTTGGTATATATATACCATAATTTATCATGCGGCCATAGCCCATACCCAAATAAGTCTTAAGATAAGTCAAAGTAAAACATGGTAGCAGATTAGGTGGCATAATCCTGCTTGATGTGTATGCTTTGCATTCCCCAACAATTTTAGCAGCATGCCTTCAGTTTTCCAGCAGTAGGTTCATGTTCATGGAACTCCTGTAGACACCAGTAATTCATGTACAAGTAGATCCGCTCTGATTTCAGATTGATCGTTGCAATGGGTGGCACTGTTTATCATGTTGTAGTATTTGGCTGTGCTTGAATTGCATTGGCTTCTAATTGCTATATATTGTATTTTGAGGGAGCACTGGGCTGTATTTGCCACCATTTGTTATCTCATTCATAAAGAATTGCAGCCAATGTTCAATAATACTTGTTTGTTTTGCTATTTTTCTAGGAGCACTTTCGTTGATAAGACCTTTTTCTTCATTTTTTGTCTGCTTTGTATTATCCTCTTTATTGAGGTTTTAATACATTAACATTCCTCTCCCCTGACACATGTTTCATATTTACCTTGTCAGAATCCATATATGGTCAATATTATTCTTGGTGGTTATGATAAGGATGTTGGCGCTTCCCTGTACTACATGGACTACATTGCAACCTTGCACAAGATTGACAAGGGTGCTTTTGGGTACGGATCATATTTCTGCTTGTCTCTGATGGACAAGTTGTACCACCCGGACATGACTGTTGAGGAAGCAGTAGATCTTGTTGACAAGTGCATTAAGGAGATTCGGCTGCGATTGGTTGTTGCGCCCCAGAACTTTGTGATCAAGATTGTCGACAAGGACGGGGCGAGGGAGTACGCGAGGCGTGAACTCGTCCACAATGCACCTGTTGAAGCTGCAACCACAGTTGCCGCCTGAGGCATGAACTTGTTTGAAAGTTAAACTGTGTTAATTGTTTCTCAGTGAGGCTACTATGTAATCACAGGATACTGGTGGGGGTCCCAGAACTGTTTTATCAATTTTAGCCCAGGCGTGTAATTCTCTTTCTGCACTATTCATGTCTTTGCTGAGTACAAGTGGTGTTTGACGCTTGACAATGCTGCCTGTGCACCATTTCTGATCATTGAAATGAACAGAAAACCCTTGGAGCTACGTACCATACCAGCTACACAACGCATAGCTGAAAATATACGCTGATGCTGGGCATCCTTCTCTGCTGACTATTACAACAACGCCGACCCCTTGGAGCTACGTACCATACCATGGGGTACCTTCAGGAAAAAAAATTTATGAGACACTAGCCTGTTTGTTTGTTGGTTTAGCCAGGATTTATTAGCTAGTTAATAGTGTTTTTCTCTTATAATGAACCAGCATCAGCCGGGCTTATAAGCTTAGAATCCAACCAGCGAAAGGCTGACCTGACCGTCTGGACGCTGCACACAACAGGTGCTCAGGTAGGGACGGAGGGGCAGGCTGAGCGTGCTGGTCCGGTCGATGCCGAGCGCGGCGCAGAGGCACTGCGCGGCCTCGACCGTCCCACGGACCTGAGCTGCGAGCAGCAACGGCCGAGCGCCGACGAGGCGGGCCGAGCGCCGCCGTCGCCTCGTCGGCGCAAATGTAGTCGACGAACGACGACAGACTCACCAGCGCTGATGTACACTCGCTGGGGCCGGCCCGCGCGGACTAGATTCACGATCTCGGCCTCCACTGCCTCCTTGCCCACCCCAGAATTTCGCTACCGGCCTGTTGAAATTGTCGACCTCCGGGCCAGGCCGCTACAAGCAGGCCATGGCCCATGTCCCATCACTAGGTAAATCTTTTTTTCCCTGATGTGATCATATAATCAACGGGTTTTGTGCTTTTTCTTCATTGTTATTTGATTGACCATTATCTTCTCCTTTTTAATTTCCTGGCATTTTTTTTTCATATTTTCGTTTCAGCCTTTGTGATTTCTTTTTTTACATTTACTTATATTGTTACTTTTTTTGTTTTGTATATACTTTTTTCTTCCTACAATATTATTAAATTGTTCACACATATCATTCTAAGCGTTCGTTGGTATATTTCGATTTTTCTAGCAACAAGAATTGATCATTCCAACAAAACAACTCTGTGATTGAAATGTTGCATGCTTTTTTTATGTCAAAATTCGTTGTTCTAACAATTCAACTATTCCTATATATTTTGAATTGTTTCTTGTTATATTTTGGATTGTTCTAGTAATGGAAATTCATTGTTCATACATGTAATATTTTGGAACAGTTCCTCTATAATTTGAAATGTTACATGTAATATTTTGGATTGGTCTACAATGAAAAGCATTGTTCTAAATAAAAAATATGTTGTTTGTCTATAATTTAAAATGTTCGATGCAATATGTTTCACTGTTCTAGTGACGAAAAATTATCATATTAATAAATAAATTCATACAATGTAAAGTTTTATTTCATAATTCTATAGGTCTATTATTTAAATATTGTTATTGCATAGTGTTATGAAATGAAATGTTTCCATTGGAGTTTTTCACTCAATTCCCAACACATGAAGATGGAATAAAATACTCCACTGTAGTTTCGCTCAATTCTTCAATGCATTGAAAACCGTGTGCATTAAGTTTTATATAGATGAAACTCGTATCCCCTCTCCCCTAACAATTCTTGTGCCATGTTATCATTTTTACTAATGTATGTAAGACATGGAAAGTACCAAAGTGAAACCATGACACACATTGCTGGTAAATTTATTGCGACCATAGGAATCACCAAGCCAACCAATTTCACGAATGGGACAAAGTCATAGACACCACTCAAAACCACACGACGCAACACATCCTGATTCCTGAATCACAACGTTCACGCACCTGCCACGGCGTAAACCACGACCACGGTGAGCCCGAGCACAACCCGCCACCCCACAGAGCGAATCCACCTTGTATATATATATCCGGTCATAAGATTAATGAAAAATACAAGTTCTTCGTTTTCTATTATTCCATTTATATTTCATACTTTAACACTGAGCATCCTTCTCGTCTGCTCACTATTAAACCAACAACGTAGCGAGTCGATGACATCCCTGTATGTTGACTATTACAACAACACCGTGATAAAATATCTAGTACAAACTACATCTTCAGTGTAATCACGAAAACCCTCTATGAATAGATATATAAGTGTTAAAAAAAACAAAGTACGTCTATTGATGAACATTGTAACAAAGTTTGAGATTCAAACTCCATCTAGAAAAATTCATACGAAAACAAAAAATTTCAATTTTCATACGCACCTGAAATTCTAGGAATTTGTAGATGGAGTTTGAATCTCAAACTTCGTGGCAATATTCATCAATAGATGGCTGACTGTCTGGACATTGCACACAACAGGGAGGCTGAGCGCGCTGGTCCGGTCAACGCCGAGCGCGGTGAAGAGGCACTGCGGCCTCGACCGTGCCACGGACCTGAGCTGCGAGCAGCACCGGCAGTGGCGTAACCAGGGCAGCGCCCCCCCCAACCCACCCCACCCACACACACACCATCACAGTAGATCTTTTAAACACCTATAAACAGATTTAAATTTACACCAAAAAATATCAATTTTCACCCATTTTTATTAAAATATTATAATTTTGGTTATAAATAGTGTAAAAAAATTTAAAAGTTTTTGAAATATATAATTATGTATATTTTATTACATAAAAAGGACGATTATATTTCTCCGGTCCTTCTTAGTCAAAATTGCCGGTTCCGCCACTTAGCACGGGCCGAGCGCTGCCGTCGCCTCGTCGCCGCACATGTAGTCGACGCACGGCGACAGGCTCACCAGCGCCGACGTGCACTCGCCGGGGACGGATCGCGCGGACGCCGCCGCGACGAGCAGCGATGCCGCGGCCAAGAGCCAGAAGCGCGCTGCTGTTGCTCTCCCACGCGAGGCCATTTTTTCCTTGGAAGGTTGTCGTGGTGGTTCATCCGCTCCATGCCTTTATTCGGCGATCTTGGCGACTAGGCCTCCACTACCTCCTTGCCTGGCGTGTTGAAATTGGCCTATCTCCACCCGGCCAGGCCGCTACAAGCAGGCCAGGCCCATGTCCCATCACTAGGCAATCTTTTTCTTTCTTTTTCTGATCTGAATATCTGATCATATAGTCAACGTCTTTTGTGTTTTTTCTTCATTGTCATTTGATTGACTATTATCTTCTCCTTTTAATTTCCTGGCATATTTTTTTTTCATATTTTCGTTCAGCCTTTGTGATGATTCTTTTTAACATTTATATATATGTTACTGTTCCTACAATATAATTAAATTGTTCACACATATCGTTGTAAGTGTTCCTTAGTATATTTTGATTTTTCTAGCAACAAGAACAATTATTCCAACAAAACAGCTCTGTAATTGAAATGTTCCTTGATTTTTATATTTTTTGTTGTCAGGATTCATTGTTCCAATATAACAATTAAACTATTTCTATATCTATATATTTCGAATTGTTTCTTATTATATTTTGGATTGTTCTAGCAATGGAAATTCATTGTTTAGTAACAATGAAACAGTTCCCCTATAATTTGAAATGTTACATGTAATATTTCGATTGAAAAGTATTGCTCTAAATAAAAAAAAAATCAATTGTTTGTCTATAATTTGAAATATGCCATGCAATATGTTGGATTGTTCTAGTGATGAAAGTTTATACTATTAATAAACAAATTCATACAATGCATAGTTTATTTCACAAATTTATAGGTTTATGCGTTTAAATATTGCATAGTGTTATGAAATAAAATGTTGCTATTGGAGTTTCACTCGGTTTCCAATGTGTGGAGATGAAACAAAACACTCTCAAGTCTCAATGGAGTTTCACTTAGTTTGCAATGCATTGGAAACGATTGCTAGGTTTCATCTAGATAAAACTGATATCACCTTCCTTCTAATAGTTCTTATGCCGAATTATCATTTTTGCTAACGTATCAACTCATTAAATAGAAATAAAGCTTTCGTCCGGACTGGCCTACCACGTTTTTAAGTAAGACATGGAGAGTTGAAACCATGAGTCCATGGCACACATTACTGGCAAATATTATTGCGAATGTGGGAATCACCGGATCAACCAATTTCACGAATGGGACAAAGTCATAGACACACACACACACCACTCAACATCCTCCCTGGCCGTTCTGAAAAACGAAAGCTGACACAACGCAACGCATCCTGATTCCTGAATCACAACGCTCACGCAGCTGCCACGGCGTAAACCGCAGCCGCGACGAGCCCGATCACAAGACCCGCCGGCCCCCGGAGCGACGCACCACCAGATGGCAGGGAAGGCGTCGCCTTCGATCCGCCGCCCGACGACCCTGCATGCAAGCAAGCAACCGCAGAAGGAGTCAATTCATTGCAGCGAAAGTGAGGGGGAAAAAACAGAGTACTAATCAGCGTGGAATGTATCGAAGCCGAAACAAACAATTTCCCCGGACACGGTCACGGCGACCGCTTACCGTTGCACTGGCTGGCGGGCGGGGTCTGGACGTTGCAAGCCGCGGGGAGGCCGAGCGCGCGCGACCGGTCGATGGTGACGCCGCCGAGGGAGGTCGAGGCGCCGTCGCTGCCGAGGGCGGCGCACAGGCACTGCGGCTCGGACTGCACCACGCTCTTGAGCTGCGAGCAGCACGAGGCGCTGGGCGCCGACGTGCCATTGCCGCTGATGTAGTCCATGCACGGGGACAGGCTCACCAGCGCCGACGTGCAGTCGTCGCTGCTGCTGCCGCCGGACTGCGCGGACGCCGCCGCGACCAGCAGAGCGACCGTGGCCGACGCGGCCAGGAGCCAGGACTGCGCCGCCATTTCAAACTTGCTTGGATTTGCTACTGTCTGACGTGGACCACCCTGGCTTGCCAAGAAGTTCCCGGAATGGGTGTTCGTTGCTGGGTGATTTGTTAGTCTGTTGCCGCTACTTTTTGCCGGTTTCGGGCTCTGGCCTCTGTGGGTTTTATAGGGGTGATCTGCGATGGAAAATGCACGAGTTGGTAGATGCTGGTGAGCAGCCGGTTCCTACTTCAACAGGAACTGATCCTGCCATTGCAACACGTAGAGGATTGAGTTGTTTAAGAAGAGAATGGCTGCGAATTGGATTCGGCGTTCAGACTGAAATCAGACGCGGATCATTGGCGTGTTAGATAAGGACAGCAACGGTACAAGTATGTTTATGAGTTTCGTTGCTTGTCATAATGTAATATACTATTTGGGTTAGGAAGTTGCTTGTGTGATTGTGTCAATCTGGCAATTAGCAGCTGGCCAACATAAAAAAGTACGATCTTGTTTTCCACAGAACAAGAAAATGGTGCCCCACAGTGATGTCACGCACGGTATTCTACTGCAGCCTGGAGACCGTAGACCGTGGACCTTGGAAGTTGGAAGTTGGAAGTCGGAACTGGCATGCAATTTTTCATCAATTCTTTTATTTTTTGAAAAAATTATGCATATCAGAACGGGTACGCACACAAGTGCAGGCTCTCGTGTTCTTTCAGAACAATCTATTTACAAATTTGTGTTATTGTGTCAGGAACCGTAAACAAGACTATCGACAGACAATTGCAGATTTGCCCTGCAGTGCGTACATATTCTGAAACGAAGACTAACAGTGACGTCGATTACAAATTATATACTTCTTATACAAAGGCAAGATCTGCGCTGTAGTTAATAAGAAAACCGCCAAAAATGAATCTACAGCTTGTTCTTTCTTTGCAGGGGCAACCTGTACTTTATCTTTCTACAGAGGCCTTAAGAGCGGGTAATCTTCAAGGAGCTCTCGCTCTGACAACGTGTCATTCTCATTTTGTGGAGTCCATAGGACCTCGACAGCCTGTAAAGATGATTAACGAAGCATCGGCATCACTATAGTAGCATATGAATATGAACAAAGTGCAGACAACCTGAATTTTATAAGAAAATAGGCTAGCAAGATGATGGTTCGTTTGTTCTTCTTCTTTCCTTTTTTTTATTCTTATTTTTATTTTCCCTTTATTTTTTTAGAGTGAATTCGTGAGGCTCTTGTTGGTTTCATCTCTAAGTTACTACATCTTACTTGGGCTAAATGCTTTGTAATCTAGCAAGATGTTACTGTCTTCGCCCCAAAGA
This sequence comes from Miscanthus floridulus, assembly GCF_019320115.1. NCBI lineage: Eukaryota > Viridiplantae > Streptophyta > Magnoliopsida > Poales > Poaceae > Miscanthus > Miscanthus floridulus. The sequence goes on from NC_089581.1 coordinate 24,336,928, forward strand.
AAATCTACCAAGATGTTGCTTATTAAATGTCACTACAACACAACATTGATTTGCTGCAATATTAAATTTGCTGACTAGATCTGACAGCCTCATACAACAGAAATGGACTACATAACTGTTTTTGGACCAGGCTGGATCAAAATTTGGAGCGACCATTTTACAAAACTGTGGATGTTGGTGACAACCAGGTTACTGTCAGTAACATTATTTTACCCCAATACAATCAGCCCCCCTTTGGAACAAAGGAAAAATGGAATAATTCTAGAAGGAAATTTTCCTTCCCTTTGGAACAAAGGCCTATGGAATGGCTTGCTTCATAGGAATTTTGGAGGAATTTTATCAAGAGGTTGAATCTCATGAAAAGTTTCCTTTGTGCCACTCTCATCAAAATCCTGTGTTTTTGCTATGCTCCAACCAAACGTTCAATCTTGCAGTTTCATGTGTTTTCTCAATCCATAGGATTCAAAATGGTAGGACATTCTATGCCTATGTTTTCCCAATTCTGGTGTTTTAGAATCCTGCGTTCCAAAGAGGCCCTCAACATGTAATGACCCCTGAGTAGGAATGGTAGGACTAGAATTTAAACTTGATGACATAACAAGAGCAATAAGAAACAAGCAAGAAATACCAGTATTTTGCTTGATGGTATGGCACCCATCTTTTGTAGAGCTGTCTTTAAGTCATTGCTGCTATTTATAACCGGCAGCTTATGTACTCCCTCAGCAGCAACCAATATGGTTATCTGCAAATATGAAATAAAAAAAGCTTAGATATCATGTGGTCACTGCTGTACTGAGTGATACTAGAACAGGTAATCAGAAATATTCAATCACACAAACCTACACAGTATGCACGATGGAAATCATACCCCACCCCACAAACTGGAATATGAGTTTGTAAGGCAGTTTTTTTTAAAGACGAAAATCTTAATTCTTGAATCACAAATGGCATCTGAACCTCTCAGCAAAAAGATACTCATTGCATGCACATAAGATATTATTTGACAAGCCTGGTGTCATCTGTTACGTACCACAATGTACTCGTTGCTAAAACCACTTGATCTTTGGCTGCCTCCTTTATTCCTCTTGATGCTGTTCACATTGACAAGTGTCTCTTCATCAAACTTGCCTCTCTCCTCAATTGAAAGCTGATTGAAACGTTTCTCACCATCATCCATGCTTCGTTTCACATCCACCTTTTTAGAGCAATATAAACGTGATTAATAGGCATTGAAGTGAGAAATTTACTGAATTCCAAACCTTTATGACCCTACCACTAAAGACATGATAAGGCACTCATGCATGAAGTATTGATATGACTTACAACCTAAAAAGGAGTTTATGATCATTTCATCACTGGTGAAGTGGGAATGTAAATGAAACGGTTGTTTTGCATTTTTATAGGAGTTGTGCATAACATGACATTGCAGGGCAAGTCCTAAAGATACATTTAGATGGAAACAAGAAACAAACTGCAATCTGCTAAATAAGCTAAAGAGTAAAGAATACAAATTAAAGCAAAAGATGGGCTTACCGATGAGTAAGCTGAGATACAACAATCTGGATGCCGAAGTAATGCCAATGTTGTCTCTATAGAACAGCATCACAACAACTAAACAATCAGCATGAATTCAAGGCAATAGCAGAATGGTCATAAGCCTTAGAGAAATAATAAATCTATATATAGTTTATTTCCAAGGAAATAATGATGCATATGTAATTACAATTTAAAACAATATTAGAACTATAATCAAGATTATTGATTTTGTATCAGATTACATGCATGGAGCGGGTGGGAGAGGATGTACGTGACGCCGATACCAGGTTGTCAAGCGCCTCAACGCCCAACGTCGCCGGACCGCGGCTACGTAACTCGTAGTCGCGCTCCAGGCCTTCACCGTGAGAAGATCTCACCGGCGGCTTGAGAGGGTTTGGGAGAGAGGAGCAACTTTAGGGTAAATGATCTTGCTTAATTCTCTCCAAGTCTGTTACACTGCATATATGGCCAATGGCCCAACCAACTCTCCTATAATTAAGGCATGCAAAAGGAAACTAGATCCTATCTTTCTAAACTTAGCCACTGACGGTGGCACCTGCCTTGGCCGCGCGCTCCGCAGCCCTCCTGATGTCACGACGGCGCCTATAGGTGCGCCCGTACATGACACATTCTAGCCTAAAATAGAGATCGTAAAAACAAAGAAGCAGCACTGCGATGGACTACACAGATAGAAATTGTGTCCAGCAAAGTATGAAAGCGATCCTTACCACCAATAAGGGCGAACAAGGCCCAATGAAAAATGAAAGGAACCAAAACATATCAGAACAGAAGGCTAACATTAGGTACATTACTTCAACTAAAAGCAACACACCCCAATGAGACCCAATCCAGCCAATGTTTATTCTTGATGGTTATCCTCAACAGCCACAGTGTTCCAAGTTCAGTTTTGACCTTTTTTGCTCTGAAGTGGTGTGTGACGCATACTAGTTCATGGCGATTGGTGATATAAATAGCTTTGAGCCTGTTTGGCAAGCTGGCTGCGGCTGCAGCTGTAGCATCCAACCAACAGAGGCAGCAGCAAGCAAGCAGCAGCAGCAGGAAGCCAGTGGCGGCAGCGGCTTAAATGTGAAGCGTTACAGGCCCATGCCAGCTACATCACCACAACCCCGAAGCAGTAAAATCAAGTAGCATGTATGTTTTTGTTTTACCTGTCAACACATAGCTCAACCCAGCAGGGGTAGATGTATCTGCTTTCTCAGCTATTTGATCAAGCTCCTTCTGAAATGATCGTGCCATGCCCAACAAGCCAACCTACCAACAATGTTAACTTATTAGAATATTTTAAGTGGATGCCTATACCTTGTTACTTAAATTGGATACGTACTACTAATAACGAAATTAATAGGAGTAAGCATGTCTTATTTTTGTACATCTAGGTACATTGTGTAAATATCATGATTTGAAAAGCCAATAATACCAAGCACTAATTACTACTTAATTAAGCTTAAATATATAAATATACTCCTACATGCTAAAATATACACGCGACAAATGAGCTATTCACATCCAAACAGTCACTGATATGGGTTCTAGGCAACATATCCGGTGTACTAACCACAAGGTCAGGCTCAGTTGCAATGCTATTTAAGCAAAGGCTTAAACCAATCATGTTGAAATGGTGCGGCAAATCAGGAAGTATGCCACAAGAAAAAATAGCCAATGTAAAACAGTTTACATATGTACTACTCCTATTTTCGGCTAACCAATGAAGTGGTTATGGCAAGTGACCCGTGCAAATGTGAATGTATCCACCAAAGCAACAGCCAAAACCTACCTGTAGCTTGAGGACGGTGGTCTTCTCCGTCTCTGTGAGCACACTGGAACCGCCGGACGAGTCGGACAGGAACCCGGCGAGGTAGAGGAAAGCCGCGAAGCCAATGAGGGTGAAGAGGAACCCCGATCCCCCGAAGCCGATGCCGATGGCCGGGCCGACGGACACGAAGGGCGAAGGCGAGTAGAAGGGCGCGGCCCTGTACCCGCCGCCCCTGGGCGCCGGCGCGCTGTACCCGTAGGACGGAGACGACGAGGAGGGGCGCGAGGAGAAGGCGGACCCGCCGACGCGGCCGCCCGAGGCGGCCAGCGCCGCGGCGTGCGGCCCACCCGCCGACGCGGTGAGCAGCGCGCCGGCCAGCAGGAGCGCGAGCGCGGGCCGCCTGAGCGCCGCGAGGGCGTCGAGCACGGACCTCCTGAGCGCGTCGAGGACCAGGAGCGCGCCTGGCCTCCCCGCCGGCGGCTCTTGCGCGTCGAGAGGAGCAGCGGGGCGGTGGAGGTGGGCGCGCAGAGCGGAGACGCGCGGCTGGGTCCTTAGTAGGAGGTGCGCGGGGTGGAGGCCGCGGCGGGAAGGGAGAGGGAGCGAGCGCGGGCGTGGCCGCGGGCGCGGGGTGGAGAGGAGGCGAGTGGCCTCGAGGAGGGAGGCGGCGGCCATGATGATGGCGGCGCCGCGGGCCGCGGGAGTGGAAATGGAATGTGATGCGGAGGCGGAGGCGGAGGAGGAGAGGGCGGTGGACGGCGGTGCTGGGAGCGGGAGGGATTTTTTTGAGAAGTGTGTGGGGGAGGAGGATCAGGTTGTGAGGCTCCGGGCTCGGGATGCCGGGATCGGGTGACGTGGCCGACGACGACCAAGTTCCAAGTTCGCATGGGAACTCCCGCGCTTCCGATCCGGCCGACGATAGACCGTACGTAAGCATGCTGTTCAATAGCAAATAAAGGTAATCGAAGCCGGGGCTGGCAAGCTTTACTGCTCCGTTGTTCATCCAGCGATTAAGGATGCGGGACTGCTCCACAAATTCCAGTTTTAGGATGCGGGACTGCTCCACAAACTCAGTTATAAAACTGGAGTTTGTAGAGCATTTTTTAGGTTTTATCATAACTCTATTTTTTTATCTCGAACAGAATATGTGAGGCTGAAATCATTTAACTAAAAAAACGTGAAGCGGAGCAGTCTCAAACACAGAAAGTACAAAAAGTTAATCAAATATCATCCACTCTTTTTCAGAAAGTTGTTACTGCACATTTTTTCGGCAACGGCTTAGGCCTAGAAACATGAGCGACTTTGAGATATAACTTAGAACAATAGAATGGAACATATTTTGAATCAAACAAAGTGTTTGATCGTAAACTGAGCGTAGCTCAGTTGGTTAGGTTCTTTGTAATGAAACATATCAATTTGATGCATTATTCTTTAGCACTATTTGCCAGCTCAATCTCAGTCTTTCCATAGGGCGTCTTTCAATAGAGTGAGTGTCTGTATCTGTAGTGTGCACTATAAACGATGTCTATGTCTATATTTATGTCTATGTTTGTAGCGTGATCACAAAAAAAAAAAACAAAGTGTAAAAACTTGACTGCAGTTAACTTTTAAATAGTTTAGTTTAGGTTAGAGAATAAAACTTTACTAAACCTGTCATATAGATTACCCACATCCACTGTTATAAAAAATAACCTTAATTAGTAAACTGACCCACTTTAATCTAAATTGCTGGCCTCATCACATTACTAAATATAACCCAATGTCTATCTAAATTCCCAGCCCAGAGTTGCCACTTGAAACAAAATGTCTATTATACTCCCTCCATACTCAGATTTCAAGTCGTTTTGGGCACTTGGCTAGTTTTCACAAATCATGTCGTTCTCTGCACCCGAGGGCAAGTTTGGACGCGATTACCCCTCCCTTAATCGCGCGCGTGCACGCCGTCCGCATTGATCGCGCCTATTCGTTACTCACGCCACCCGTTCGGCTTGCCGCTGGCCGATCCAATAAGCGCTCGCACCGCCTTGCACTTGAGCATCTGAACGTTTTATAGTACTGGGAGCAGCGTGTGTAGACGCGCCAACACACGCGCGCGAGAACGCCGAAAATGCGTCTGAACGTCGAAAATTTGAAAGCAAGCGAACCTGTAAACGCGCCAACACACGCGCGAGAAAGCAAAATGGAGCAAACGCTAAAAACACTCCTACACGCGCGCGTCACCTGTGCCAAAACGCTCCTGCACGCGCGCGCGAACGGCCAAACCCCGACCTCACGCGCCCAAACTCAAGCAGCACATTGCCATGCAACGAAGCACATTGCCATGCAAATAATCTGGCGAATACAAAAAAAAAATACCACGGCTACCAGTACTCGAATGGTGGACGTCCGTCCTCGGGCCATAGAGCCTTGGCCACTCGAGCTACGAAAGTTTGCTGGATAAGCAGCATGCGCATGCCTATTTAATAAGGGCAAGAATGAAAAATTAACCCTTAATTAATTCCTTCTTGGTATGCACAATCCTGTCCTAAACGACTTGTTTTATGGGTATGGAGGGAGTACATACATTATTTTACATTACTCACTTTGGATCATCATTATAATATATATAAAAACTAACTCACAATATATGTACCTGCGTGCGAATCACACATGCGGGGAGCCAAACAGTGAGTCATGTACAATGGTGCCGATGACAACATCAAATTATATAGGTTAGGAATGGAAACCGGAAAAACAAAAATCCTGATGATTCATGAACGAAGTTAGGACACTTTGTTAATGCTTGTTGCATTGCAGCCTATACATCAAATTATATATGTTGCAATGCAACAAGAATTAACAGAGTTCAAGCCAAAATTTCAATAAAATACATTAGAACAACATGAAGATACAAAGAGAACAAGATTAAAAAAATGATGCAAAGATTCAAAATACGGATAACGGTTAAAGCCCATCTATATATTATTATGCTAGAACATGAACAAATACTTAAGACACAAAGCAAATGTAGGTAATTTTTATTAGTTGTCGACCTTAAACATTTTTTGATGAAATTGGAGGGGCCATAGCCCCTACAGGTAATTTATTGAAATCGGAAAAAAAAAACAGAGTTTTACAAACAAAGAGAAGGGGAGGGGGGAATTAGGAAACAAAGAAGGAGACAAGGAAAATAAAGCAAAATCTAGGACTTAGATCGTTTCTAAAGAGTCTATCCATTGATCAAACCGTAAAGAAAGACTTGACTTCACTCTCAGCCCCACTAGCTTTACTTCTCTGAAGAAATTGCGTCAGTAGTCCTGCAAATTGATTTGGTTGGCCTTGAAAATTAACTCATTCCTGGCTGTCCAGATTGTCCAACATATCAAGATGACTAAAAAAGCCTCCATGAAAAACTGTGAGTGCAGTTGGCTCTTGATAGCATTGAAGTTATCGATGACACCACTGTCAGTTGAGACTACCAAATTGAACAGCCCCTAGCATTGTTGTGCAAAAGGACAGTGGAGGAACAGATGCTCAGTTGTTTCTTCAGTCCTTTGGTTACAGAGTACACAATTGTAGTTATCAAGATGCATGTGTTTTCTTCTCAAAATGTTCCTTGTACTTAATCTATCTTTTAGGAGTAACCAAGAGAAGACCTTATGTTTAGGCTGGCAGTAGCTTTTTCATATCCATCTGTAAGCTGGATCATTTGGTGGTGTCCAATCAGCTTTTTATACATTTTTGAGGAGGAGAATTTGGTGGACCCCCCACTGTATGCCCAGATATCGTCTTCAGCTTTCTAAATTTGTTGCTTGCATCATCTGCTGGAGTGTTTGCACTTGGTCAAAGGCAATTTGGGACAAGGAAAGATTGAACATTTCAGTTAGTGAGTGCAAACTAAAACCCTTGCTGACTGAGATTGATTTGTTTTTAGCAAATCTATAATAATTATGCCGCTGATAAATACTACTAGCAGTTGTTGTTGTTGAGCCCGAAATGATATACAGTCTGGTTTTACGCTCTGGGCATGAAAAATTCAACCATCATCAATGTCGTCCTAATCCCAAATTTACATCGTAGCCTCCGGAATCGACCACCAAAGTACGTGGCACTGAAGGGTGAAACCTCTACTGCTAGGGGAGGTGATCTGCACTACGTCAACTCGATAAACTCGTGAAGGACCGAAAACGGCGGCAAGAGGGGATGAGATTGTGAATAGCCTATTAAAAATTTATACAACACTTAATAAACCGGTTAGATAATTATGAAATGAAACAAGTGTTACGCTAGCCTACTAAAATTGTGAGCCACCTACCATAATTCTAGTTTATATAGTTTCTATCCACACAATAGCTATATCACTACACTAAGTTAGTGCACTCTCAAATGCTAATTAAAGAACCACACTAACCAAACTAATAAGCTCTCACAACTAGCTACACTAAAGAGCTTGACAACTAGTTTGCGGTAATGTAAAGAGAGTGAGCAAGATGGTTATACCGCCGAGTCGAGGAGTGAACCAATCAATCACAAGAATGAATAACAATGAAGACCAATCACCTCGGAATAAAATGATGACACAATGATTTTTTACCGAGGCTCACTTGTTTGCCGTTAAGCTAGTCCTCATTGTGGCGATTCACTCACTTGGAGGTTCACGCGCTAATTGGCATCACTCACTTGGAGGTTCACGCTAATTTTTAGATACGCTTATTCACCCCTCCTCTAGACATTGTTAGATCCTTTCAATAAAAGATGGACCTTTAAAATGTGATACCAATCGAAGTGCACCATTATACCATCCTTAGAACCATGGTTAGCTCGATACCTCTTGGAAATGAAATCACTAGATAACCTATGCATGCTAGATTTTTATTTCATCATTCAAACCTATAACTAGCATACACCACACAAGCATGGATATTGAAATTTAAAACTTGTGTCATGCAAGCAAACATATGAAATGCAGATTCAAATGCACCATACAAGTTTATGAGCTTGCTCCCCCTACTTGTGTGCTCAAAATTTTAATTGATCCCTTTTCATTATCATATCTCTCCCCCTATGTCAAATTCTTCCTTTTTGTTGTCTTTTCACTATCTTCACTATCTTAGTACACTAATATCTTTGTTTTTCTCCCCCATAGTACTAATATCACTAATATCTTTGTTTTTCTCCCCCTTTGTCATCAATGACCATAAAGGTTTAAAATGTAGATAAGTTGAGAGTATCAATGTCAATCAATGGGGTGAGGATCATTTTCTCAAATTTGATTCAATCTAGATCATTTACCTAAGGTACTCAGTTTGATCCAAGGACAGGCTTCTTCACATCTCCAAATAAGGGTTATCTTGCACCATGTTGAGTTAAACACTTAGAGCTCATTTTCTAGATTAAACACTAGGTTTACAAGCCCACAAACATGTCATATGCTACCACTAGATCAAAATAAACATAGAAGCAATAGTGGGACCATATAATCATCAAATTCATTTGATTTTCATGAATGAGCCTATTAAATGTGAAAGATGTCAAGATGCACTAAACATGTCCTTAGCAAGGATGTATGCCATGCCAATTAACTTTTACCTTGGATTGCTCGAAGGAGAGGCATGTCATATGGGTGGGGGGTGCATCGATACATATTTGAGAAATCTAATATGTTCGACTCATTCCTTAGCTTGCAAAATATTTTCTCATCCAATGGCTTGGTGAATATATCGGCAAGTTGATCTTTAGTGTCTACACTCTCAATGCAAATATCCCCTTTTTGTTGGTGATCTCTTATGAAATTGTGGCGGACATCAATGTGCTTTGTTCTTGCATGTTGAATTGGATTGTTGGTCAACTTGATTGCACTCTCATTATCACATAGCAATGGCACTTTCTTGAACTTGATTCCAAAGTCACTCAAAGTGGCCTTCATCCAAAGTATTTGTGCATAACAACTATCGGCAGATATGTATTCGGCTTCGGCGGTTGATAATACAATACTATTTTGCTTCTTTGATGACCATGAAACAAGTGATCTTCCCAACAATTGACATGTGCCCAAGGTGCTCTTTCTTTCAACCTTGCATCCCACATAATCCGAGTCGGAGTAACCAACTAGCTCAAACTTTGCTCCTTTAGGATACCACAAACTAACATTTTATGTATGCTTCAAGTATCTCAATATTCTCTTTGTAGCCTTCAAATGACTCTTGATGAGGATTAAAATCTTGCACACATGCATACACTAAATATAACATCCGGTCTTGATGCGGTCACATAGAGTAGGCTTCCAATCATAGACCGATATAATTTTTGATCCACCATATTACTACTTGTATCACTATCTAAGTTGCCATTTGTTCCCATTGGTGCACTAATGGCTTTGCTATCACTCATGCCAAACTTCTTGACCATGTCCTTGATATATTTGCCTTGACTCACAAATATACCATGCTTCAATTGCTTGATTTGAAGACTAAGGAAGTAACTCGACTCTTCAATCATGGATATCTCAAACTTCTTAGCCATCATCTTTTCAAACTCATCACAAAAGTCTTGATTGGTTGATCCAAATATGATGTCATCAATATAGATTTGTAATATAAATAAATCTTTTCCAATCTTTTTGATAAAAAGAGTGATGTCAACCTTGCCCATCATGAACCCTTTAGAGAGTAGGAAGGCTCTCAATCTCTCATACCATGCTCTAGGTGCTTGCTTCAAGCCATACAATGCCTTCTTCAACTTGTACACATGGTCGGGCTTCTTGTCATCTTCAAAACCAGGAGGTTGCTCAACATATACTTCTTCATTGATGTAACCATTGAGAAATGCACTCTTAATATCCATTTGATAGAGCTTGATGTTGTGGGCACAAGCATAGACTAGCAAGATTCTAATTGCTTCCAATCTAGCAATCGGAGCATATGTTTCTCCAAAATCAAGACCTTCAACTTGTGTATAGCCTTGTGCTACCAATCTTGCTTTGTTCTTTACTACTATCCCATCTTGATCTTACTTATTTCTAAAAATCCATTTGGTTCTAATCATATTATATCCCTTTGGTCTCTCTATTAATTCCCATACTTGATTTCTTGTGAAATTATTCAATTCTTCATGCATAGCATTCACCCGATCAATATCCTTCAATGCTTCATCTATCTTCTTTGGTTCAATGGATGACACAAAATGCTCACAAAATGAAGCCAATCTTGATCTAGTTTGCACACCTCTTAAAATATCACCAATAATAGTATCTAATAGATGATCCCTTACAATATTGGTTGGTTGGAGGATTGGAACTTGATTGCTTGCACTTGCTTGATCATTGGGTTGAGATGATGTACTAGTCACTTGATCTTGTTTATTATCATGAGAGCCACTTGTGCTAGCTTGATTTGTATCATCTTGCATATTTGAGTTAGAGAGCACTTGCACTTGATCATCTTCATCATCATTCACTTCCCTAGGTCTCAATTCACCAATATCCATATTCTTTATGGCATTTGAAAGTTGAATGCCTCTAACATCTTCTAAGTTTTCATTCTCTTTTTATGAACCATTGGTTTCATCAAATTCAACCTCATGAATTTCCTCAAGAGTACCACTATCTAAATTCCAAACTCTATATGCTTTGCTTGTAGTAGAATATCCAAGTAGGAATCCTTCATCACATTTCTTGTCAAACTTAACCAATCTAGTGTCTTTCTTCAAGATATAGCATTTACAACCAATGACTAAAAAATATGCAATGTTGGACTTTCTACCATTTAAGAGCTCATATGGTGTCTTCTCTTTCAATGGGTGACAATAGAGGCGGTTGCTACAATAACAGCCGTATTGATAGCTTCGGCCCAAAAAGATTGACTCACATTGTACTCACTAAGTATAGACCTTGCCATATCAATAAGTGTTCTATTCTTCCTCTCAACAAGACTATTTGATTATGAAGTGTACTTGGCCAAGAATTGATGTCTAATTCTAAATTCATCACAAAACCCATTAATTCTAGTGTTCTTGAACTCACTAGTATTGTCACTTCTAACTCTCTTGATGGTTGTTTTAAACTCATTATGAATGCCCATGAAAAATGATTTAAATATTGCAAACACATCACTTTTGTCCACTAGAAAAATACCTATGTGTATCTAGTGTAATTATCCACTATCACAAAGCCATATTTGTTTTCACCGATGCTAGTATATTGTGTTGGCCCAAATAAGTCCATATACAATAACTCAAATGCTTTACTAGTACTCATCATGCTTTTCTTAGGATGGGTGTTTCTAACTTGTTTGCCAGCTTGACAAGAGCTACAAAGCTTATCCTTCTCAAACATAATATCTTTCAAGCCTCTAACCAAGTCATGCCTAACCAATCTATTTAATTGTTTCATTCCAAGATGACCAAGCCTTCTTGCCATAACCAACCCATGCTAGACTTAGTGAATAAACATGTAGATAATTTAGCTTCACTAGCATTGAAATCAACCAAGTATAGATTCTCATATCTAAAGCCTTTGAAGATCAAATTAGAGCCATCTACATTTATGATCTCTACATCATCTACCTCAAATATGCTTTTGAATCCAAGATCACACAATTGAGCCACGGATAGCAAATTAAAGTTCAAGCTCTCTACTAGCACCACATTTGAAATGCTTATGTCATTGGATATTACAATCTTACCAAGCCCTTTGACTTTGCCTTTACTATTGTCACCAAATATGATACTATCATAACTGTCATTGTCATTGGTGTTGATTGAGTTGAACATTCTTACATCACCGGTCATATGTTGAGTGCACCCACTATCAAGAACCCAATGCATTCCTCTGGTTTTGTAATTGACCTACAAAAGAAGATCAATTCTTTTTAGGTACCCAAACTTGCTTGAGTCCTTGAAGGTTAATCACTAAGCTCTTTGGTACTCAAATAGCTTTATTCTTTGAGCTCATCCATGGTTTACCAATGAACTTAGCCTTTACACCATTTATACCCTTGGTAAGCATATAGGAAGAATCAAACTTAATAGAGGATACATTAGCATTTTTGCTCTTGTTCTTGTATTTATGCTCTTTATGACCTACTTGCTTGCAACTAGTGCAAAACTAACCATTATTCTTCACAAAACTAGTCTTGTGAGGAGCAAAGATTGCCTTGCCTTTCTTGGGGTATAGCCCAATCCCTCTTTGTAGAGAGAAGCTCTTTGGCTATCCAAGCACATAAGCAAGTGATCCTCACCACCATAGGCCTTAGCCAAGGTGTGAGTTAGCTTATTGACATTCTTCTTGAGGTTCTCATTCTCAACTATTAGTGAGGCATCATAAGTGAAACCATCACTACTAGATGAGGTGGAAGTAGAAGTACTACAAAAAGAGTTAGTGGAAGCAACAATGGTAGGCATAGATAATGATTCATCAATTATATCATAAGTTAAGCCTGCATTGTAAGTCTCTACATACTTCTTTTTATTTTTCTCATCAAGCAAAGAGGAATGAGCCTTTTTAAGCTTTTTGTGAGCCTTACCAAAATTTCTCTTGGGCTTGCTCTAGCCTCTCATGAGATGCATTGAGCCCATCAAAGGCTTGTTTAAGGGCTTTTAGTTCCTTATGTAAGCTTTTGCATTCCCTTCTCTTAATGCCAAAGTGTTCTTTAGCATCTTTTAGCATGTTAAATAGTTCATCCTTAGTAGGTTCATCATCATCACTATCACTTTCACTTTTATTTTCATTATCATGTTCCTCATCACTTCCATCATCACAAATTTGTACCTTCGTGGCCTTAGCCATGAAGCATGATAGAGTGTCAAAGAGAGAAGTCTTCTCATTGATAGCAATGCTTGCAAGTGCCTTCTTCTTGGTGGTCTTATCATCATCACTATCATCATCATCACTTGAGGAAGCATCACTAATCTAAGTGACCACATATGAACCACTCTTCTTCTTCTTGAAGGTCATCTTATCCTTCTTCTCTTTCTTTTCCTTCTTATCCTTCTTCTTGTTCTTCTTGTCATCATCTTTGTCACTATTGTATGGACATTGAGCAACTAGATGATATTTGCTTCCACAATTGAAGCACCTTCTTGACTCTTCCTTATTCTTGGATGAAGATTTCTTCCTTCTAGCATGATAGTCTTTCTTCATCATGAGCTTGCCAAATCTCTTGATAAAGAGAGCCATCTTCTCATCATCATCATCATCCCATGAGCCATCATCTTCACTTGATGTATCTTGCTTTGCCTTGCCCTTGGATGATATGGCCTTGAATGCCACGCTCTTCTTCTTCTCATCTTTCTTCTCCCTCTTTTCTTCCTTCTCATCATCATCTCTATATGTATCATCGGTCATTATATCCCCCAACACTTGGTTTGGTGTCATGGTGTCCAAACCACTCCTCACTAGAATAGTGACCAATGTGCCAAATCTTGAAGGTAAGCATCTCAAGAACTTGTGGAAGAAGTCCTTGTCCTTCACCTCTTCTCCAAGTGCTTTTAGATCATTGACAAGCACTTGAAGCCTATGAAACATCTCTGGCACACTCTCATTCTTCTTTATCTTGAAGCTTGTAAACTTTTCCTTGATAATGTATGCCTTTGCACCCTTCACGCCTTGAGTGCCCTCAAATGATTCTTCCAACTTCATCCAAGCCTCATGAGCCATCTCAATATTCTTGATTTACTCAAATGTTCTCTCGTCAATTACATCGTGAATGACACTTAGAGCAATGTCATTATTTTAGAGAAGCACTTCTTCGGCCGCGGTAGGATTCTCTGGATCATCAATCTCAATTTTAGTTTCTACCACCTTCCACACTCTTCTATTGACTGACTTGATATGTGTAGTCATCTTTGATTTCCAATATGGATAATTTGTGCCATCAAATTAGGGTGGCTTCTTGGTGTTGTTGATTTGAGCTATTTTTACACTGAAGGTTGTTAAGCCTCAAATCATGGTGACCTCGGCTCTGATACCACTTAAAAGGTCCTAATGGCTAGAGGGGGGAGGTGAATAGCCTATTAAGAATTTCTACAACAACACTTAACAAACCGGTTAGACAATTATAAGACGAAGCAAGTGTTACGCTAGCCTACTAAAATTGCAAGACACCTACCACAATTCTAGTTTATATAGTTTCTATCCACACAATAGCTATGTCACTACACTAAGTTAGTGCACTCTCAAATGCTAACTAAAGAGACACACTAACCAAACTAACAAGCTCTCACAACTAGCTACACTAAAGAGCTTGATAACTAGTTTGCGGTAATATAAAGAGAGTGAGCAAGATGATTATATCGCCGAGTCAAGGAGTGAACCAATCAATCACAAGAATGAATACCAATGAAGACCAATTACTTCAGAATCAAATGATAACACAATGATTTTTTACCGAGGTTCACTTGCTTGCCAGCAAGCTAGTCCTCGTTGTGGTGATTCACTCACTTGGAGGTTCATGCGCTAATTGACATCACACGCCAAATCATCAATAGGGTGCCGCACAACCAACACAAGGTGAGGATCACACAAGCCACAAGCAATTCACTAGAGTACCTTTTGGCTCTCCGCCGAAGAAAGGTAAAGAACCCCTTACAATTACCACGATCGGAGCTGAAGACAATCACCAACCTTCGCTCAATGATCCTCACTACTTCAAGCCATCTAGATGACGGCAACCACCAAGAGTAACAAGTGAACCCCGCAGCGAAACACGAACACCAAGTACCTCTAGATGCAAACACTCAAGCAATGCACTTGGATTCACTCCCAATCTCACAAAGATGTTGAATCAATGATGAAGATGAGTGGGAGGGCTTTGGCTAAGTTCATAATGTTGCTATATCAATGCAAATGGCCAAGAGAGTGAGCTTAAGCTGACCATGGGGCTTAAATAGAAGCCCCCACGAAATAGAGCCGTTGTACCCCTTCACTGGACACTGCTCGGGGTGACCGGACGCTTCGGTCATATCGACCGGACACAAGACCACAACGTCCGATCGCTCGATGCTTGCCACATGTCATCAGCTTCAAACGCTGATCACCCAATCTCAACGGTCATCAGTACATTTAAGTAGTGAGCGGACACGCTGCTCAAAGTGACCGAACACAGGACCCCAGCGTCCGGTCGTTTCTAGTAAATTCATGAAAAATCACGTCTGGACGCGTCTGGTCATGCCCGACCGGACTCACCCAGTGTTCGGTCACTCAACGTCTCCTCTGTGCGCTGCCACGTTAGCGGGACCAGACGCACCCCGTCAGCGTCCGGTCACAATGTGACTCAACGTCCGGTCAAAAACTGATGCCAGCGACTTCGCTGCTTCCACTGACCAGACGCACTAGTCCAGTTGAGGCCAGCGTCCAGTGCACTCTATGAAATCCTATCTTTTCTGTACTAGGTGCCGGTAGCACCATCGGACTGTCCACACTCTACAGGCGGATACTCCATCGGTGAAGTTTCTAACCCTTGCTCAAATATGCCAACCACCAAGTGTATCACCTTGTGCACATGTGTTAGCATATTTTAACAAATATTTTCAAGGGTGTTAGCACTCCACTAGATCCTAAATGCATATGCAATGAGTTAGAGCATCTAGTGGCACTTTGATAACCGCATTTCAATATGAGTTTCACCCCTCTTAATAGTACGGCTATCAAACCTAAATATGATCACACTCTCTAAGTGTCTTGATCACCGAAATAAAATGGCTCCTATCACTTATACCTTTGCCTTGAGCCTTTTGTTTTCTCTTTCTTCTTTTCAAGTCCAAGAACTTGATCATCATCATCATCATGTCATGATCTTCATTTGCTTCACCACTTGGAATGTGCTACCTATCTCATGATTACTTGATAAACTAGGTTAGCACTTAGGGTTTCATCAATTTACTAAAACCAAACTAGAGCTTTCAGGAGGTTGAATGGGAGCCTCAAATTTCTTTTGAAACTTTAAGCCGCTGTTCCAAAATCATGACCCAAGAGCAAAGACACTAGAGAACGGTATGATCACAAGCCAACGGGTGGCTGGGTACCTTTGATGATGACCAAGAGGTACAATGGATCAACCTAGAATAGACAGAAGCAAGTGCTCGAAAGAACGAGAGAAAACACCACAATCTACACAGGCCCGGACTATCTGCCGTAGGAAGCCCAGGCTATCCGCGAGTCAGGTCCTAGGCTGTCCAGGGGAGGGCGGGACTATCCGGTGTTCAACTCCCAAAAACTAAATGATGAGAAACAGTTCTGACCTAGGTAGAAAGAAGAACGGCGGACTGTCCGCGGTTGAATCCCGGACTGTTCGCAAGTCAAACACCAGAAAATGAACTTGCTAAAATAGTTCTGGATACGCTTCAGCAGTAGCCCCGGACTGTCCGCGGGTGGTGCCAGACTGTCCGGTGTTCAGAGCAGCAAAACACGACCAAAAGAAGACCTTCTGCTCATGACATGAACAATAATGGTGGACTGTCGGGGGGTTAGGGGCGGACTGTTCACGAGTCGCGAAATCAGCACAAATAGAGTCGCCCGAAAAACGCCTGAAGCAAGGAAAATCCTGATTTGCGAACAAATCAAAACCAATTGCCACCAAATTTTAACCACATGGTCATAAGCCAATAGGTGAGCTACCTCTAGGAGATCATCGTCCAATTTGAAGCCAATCAATGGAAAATTGGATGAACACAAAAAACACTGTTTTTCTAACCCTAGAGCTTGATTCGCCCCGATCTATGAACTCGTGAGGAATAAGATGAAATCACTCGGTGGAAAGGCTCAACTCACGTCCTAGTTCATCTCAGTGCAAAAGGAATGAATCAAAACGGTCTCAAAACGACGAATCGAACCACACAAGAGAAGGAGGAAAGGAAGAACGCGAAGAGCACAAACACGATTCACAAGAACAACTCACAAATCGAATCCCGGATGACATGAGGAGGTTAGGGCCCCCATTCCCGCTGCAATCTTTGGTTCTTACACAAATTATCCAATTTGTGGACCTCTCTCACAAGAAAACCTAAGGAGAGGGGAAAACCTAGAGAAGGATGAAGCAAAATGAAAGAGCTCCCTCATCCTATTTAACAAGGCTATTACATAATTTCAGTTTTATCCTTTGATATTTTTGAGTCGAACCACTTAACCCGAGGGCACAATGGTCCAGCCCGAGGTAATCTTCATCCGACGGCCACCGTGCCCTCATGAGATAGCTTCACCTCGACGCGAACTCCTCAATGCTGCCACGTGCCATTCGTTCCTTCCCAGAACCTCCGCCCGGGTTTTGAGGCCCAAACCCGGGAAACTGGCAACCGATGGTTTTGAGGTCCAAACCACCAAACCGTCCGCAAATAGCGTACTTCATACGCGTTCCCCACCACTCGACACGTGTCACCGTCGTCATCGACCGGTCGGCCGTCAAGTCCTCCTAAGCCCCGCTTGACTCGCATGTCTGCCGTCTTGGCTCAGTCAACACGATCACTCCCATGTACACTTGCGCTTGTCGATGAGCCACCACGGCTGGTCATCCCGGCCTCCTGGTCCCTCAGTCCAAGCCTCACGTCCGTCCTTCACAGCTCTCGGTCCATCGGCACTTCACAGCTCTCGGTCCATCGGCATGGCACGTCCCTACTTGACCTTCACCTTGCTGTCGACCACCGTCTCCGAGCTCCACACCCGCACACCAAAGCCAAGAGATATATCGCACAACCCAACTCACGTCATGGTTAGCTCACAAACTCAACCTAGGTCGTAGATCACGTTGACAATCACTCATCACAAAATAAACTATAAGAGCATATATCAACCTTATGTTCACAACTCTACACAAGTGCTCTGCTTCTGCACGGAGCCAGAGTGCGCGCCTAGTGTTAAACGACGGCGCTCTATTTGGCCTTCGATCACTCTCAGTTAACTATTTAAATTCTACTATCTCTCTAGAAATTACTAGACCGCTTTGTATGTACTGCCTAAGGACTAGTCAGGTAAATCTAATCTTGATTACAAGTACTAGTAACTTTATTACGCTTACGCATACGTGCTCCAATTGGCCCGAACGTAACAATGGACCAACCAACCGTTCTAACCGAAGATCACGAAAGTGAAATCTATTATAAAATATGTCACACTCTCATGCGCGGCCACACGTACCAGCGCCTTGTCTAGATGCCACCAAAATTCCAAGTTTTTTCACTCTCTCTCCGTCACATTAATTTTTAGCCGCTTGCATGGAGTATTAAATGTAGGTAAAAAAAATAACTAATTACACAGTTTAGTTGGAAATCACGAGATGAATCTTTTGAGCCTAGTTGGTCCACGATTGGACAATATTTATCAAATAAGACGAAAATGATACTATTCATCGGGTTGAAATTTTTTCGGCATCTAAACGAAGCTCGCGTCCGAGAGGAACGCAGCTATAAATACAGCTGGGAGCCCGAGCCCTAGACCACTGAGCGTTCTAATAGCCTATCAGCGACATCACTTGGACAGACTGTCCAGCAGTGACATCCATCTGACGGCAGCATGGACGACAGCATGTACAACGCCATCCTCCTGGCGCTGCTGGCCGTGTCCATCCTGACGTTCCTTCATCTGGTGGGCTCCCGTCGTCGTCGCCTGCCACCGGGGCCGCGCACGATGCCGGTGATCGGGAGCGTGCACTACGTGGTGAACACGCTGGTGCACCGCAGACTGCGTGACCTGGCTGCCGTGCATGGCCCCATCATGATGCTCAGGATCGGGCCGATGCCGCTGCTGGTGGTGGTGGTCACCTCGCGGGAGCTGGCGCGCGAGGTGCTCAAGGTGCAGGACCCCAACTTCGCGAAACGGCGGCGGCTGCTGGTGGGCGGCATCTGCGGCTACGGCTGGGCCGACATCATCTTCGCGCCCACCAGCGACTACTGGCGCAAGATCCGGAAGCTGTGCATCCAGGAGGTGCTCAGCCCCAAGCGGATCCGCTCCTTCCAGTGCATCCGCGAGGAGGTGGCGCGGCAGGTGGATGCCATCCGCGCCGCCGCCGCCGCCGGCGCGCCGGTGAACCTGACCAGGATGCTGTACGACATCAGCAGCCGCACCATCTCGAGGTCGTCGTTCGGGGAGGTACGCCCCGACATGCCCGTGTTCCAGGACGCCATCAAGCGCGTCATTGGCCTGTCCAGCGGCTTCAACGTGCCGGACTTGTTCCCGAGGCTCCGGGACGTGCTCGGCGAGCTCACCGGGATGAAGCGCAAGCTCCGGGAGATACACCGCACCTTCGACGCCATACTCGTCGACATCATCGACAAGAGGCGCCGGGAGCACGCCCAGATGGTGGCCGTGTTAAATCGGTGGTGACCACCGAGTTCATGATCTTGGAACTGGCTTACAGCCGGCTCGGCTCATTACCACGAGCCTGCGCTCCCACAGGTCACAGGTCCACCGGAGCTATAACATATAAGGTTTTTGAGCCTTACTCAACCCAAAAGACTAGCCTAATAGGTGGAGGCTTCTTCCGCCTTATATGTTGTGCTCCTCCATTATCGCTACACGATGTGGGACTAAACCCCAACAATCTCCCCCTTAGTCACACATTGGGGTGCCCCCACCATTTTTATTGGGTTTAGCTTTTTTTTGACCATGAGCTCTGATACCAATTGTTGAAACCGGTGGTGAGGTTTAGCTTTTTTTGACCATGGGCTCCGATACCAATTGTTGGAACCGGTGGTGACCACCGAGTTCACGATCTTTGGAGCTGGCTTACAGCCGTCCCGACTCGTTACCATGAGCCTGCGCTCCCACAGGTCCCAAGTCCACCGAAGCTACAACATATAAGGCATTGGGCATTCCTAACCCAAAAGATTAGTCTGATAGGTACATAAAAGACTAAAAGACTAAAAGACTAGTCTGATAGGTACCCAAAAGGCTAGTCTGTTAGGTGTAGGCTTCTTCCGATCTCCTCCTTAGTCATACATCGGGGTGCCACTGCCTTATATGTTGTGCTCTCCCACATCGTGGGACTAAACCCCAACAATCTTTCCTTTAGTCACACACGAGATTTTTTATTGGATTTTAGCTTTTCTGACCATGGGCTCATGATACCAATTGTTGGTTTTAGCTTTTTTGACCATGGGCTCATGATACCAATTGTTGGAACCCGCTCGAGAATTTTTATTGGGTTTTAGCTTTTCTAACCATGGGCTCATGATACCAATTGTTAGAACCGGTGGGGACCACCGAATTCACGATCTTGGAGCTGGCTTATAGCCGCCCGGCTCGTTACCACGAGCCTGCGCTCCCATAGGTACTAGGTCCACTGAAACTACAACATATAAGCTCTTTGGGTCTTACTCAACCCAAAAGAATAACCTGATAGGTGTGGGCTTCTTCCGCCTTATATGTTGTGCCCCCCACCATCGCTACACGATGTGGAACTAAATCCCAATAGACCGCCGGGAAGAAGGTCGTCGACGTCGTGCTGACGCTGCAGAAGAACGACGACGCATGGGGCTTCCCTGTCACGGACAACACCATCAAAGCTGTCGTCTTGCAGCGTGATCGGCGGCTGGCTGGGCTGGCTGGCAAGCCCCCTCGTATGGACACTATTTATATGAACCAGTCAACAGTATTTCTCTCTTTCATAAACGAATCAGCCAACCGAACATGCTCTTGATATCTTTACTTCTTTATTACCGCATCTCCTCCCTTTTTTTTCTTCTTTATTATTATCTTTTGATTTGTGATTCGATTCCATCGACAAAAAATGTTCTGCATGCAACTCCGTACGTACGTTCTGACGTACTAAGTATCTAATAGATATATACTATACACACACAGGATATGTTCGCCGGCGGCACGGGCACGTCCGGCTCGTCGACGGAGTGGGTCATGTCGGAGATCGTCCGCAACCCGCGGGTGATGAAGAAGCTACAGGACGAGATCCGGCGCACGTTCCGCGGGAAGGAGACCCATCACCGAGACCGACCTCCGCAGCAGCGACCTCAAGTACCTGAAGCTGGTCATGAAGGAGGCGATCCGGCTGCACCCGGCGGCGCCGCTGCTGGTGCCCAGGGAGAGCATCGACACGGCGGAGCTCGGCGGCTACGTGGTGCCGGGCGGCTCGCGGATCGTGGTCAACGCGTGGGCGATCTCGCGGGACCCGCGCTACTGGAAGGACCCCGAGGAGTTCAGGCCGGAGCGGTTCGCCGAGGACGGCGCCGTCGACTTCTACGGCCTCCACTTCGAGTTCACGCCGTTCGGGGCCGGCCGCCGGATGTGCCCTGGCTACAACTACGGGCTCGCTGGCATGGAGCTGGCGCTGCTGCAGCTCATGTACCACTTCGACTGGAGGCTTCCCCCCGGCGTCGACGAGCTCGACATGGAGGAGGCCATGGGGCTCGGCGTGCGGAGGAAGAACTCTCTCATGCTCTGTGCTACTCCCTACGTCCCTGAGCCGGCGATGCCCGTGGGCTAGTTTAAAAATGGAGATCGACTTTTTGGCACACGCACCGTACCCCTTGAACAAGCTCAGTGTACCATGTATGCAGTCACGTGTTGGCGTTTATGTACATATATGTAATGTATCGCCGTATCTATGGTGAAATTGCACAATTTAAATGGCTCCTTAGGTGAATCCGTTTTGTTTTATCCGTTTGGCATAAAACGACTTCAGTATGTTCTGATTTCCATTCTTGAATCCCGTGATGTGCTTAACGAGTTCAGTTTCCATTGCCATGGTATAAGTAGTGGATGCTTGTAGTAATTCCCTACCGTCATTATCGTAAGTACGTGGGTTAAGCATGCAACGAGAAACAGTGATACAATGAAATTGCAAAAATAGAGGCCATATAAGCACTCCAAATATAACGTTGTTCGATATCATGCATTGCTGCTAAATAAAAAAAAAAGTAGTTCTAACCCAGGCCGGAGTGTTAGAACGCAGTCGGAGAATCGTAGGCAAATGCAGTCGGAGTGTAAGAACATTATTATTGCTCGAGGTACGTGGCCTTTGGAGTTTGGACCGCCACGGTCTCCTCCACGCTCATCCGAACGTCAGCCACTGTGGCAATGTCACCTCCATGACCGGCCTCCAACAGGCACCAAGAAAGTTAGGAAAGATGCAGATAACCCAGAAGCACTGCCAGGTCGAAGGCTCTTGATATAACAAAATAAAAAGGCCTATGTACATTCAGGACAGTTAACATCTGAGCTTTCCCGAACTCACCTTCATCCAAAACTCTAAATTCGGAGTTAGCAATTCCAAATCCGAATTCTGAGTCTCAATACCTACTTCCAAACGCAACCTAAAGGAAACAAGGTGCCAATCTACCAAAAAGTACACCCACATCCTACACAATCTTGTGGAAACAAATGCCTCCCTCGCAGCAAAACAGCCCCCGGCGAACCGCCTCCATCGAAACCCAGCTTGCCTCTCACTTGCTGTCAGTAAAATCTGCGTCAATTACATCGCCTTCGTCGCCTGGCTTCTCAGCTGAGCCAGCAGAAGCATCAGCACCTGGGGCAGGTCCTGCGCCTGGGGCACCCTGCTGGCTGTAGAGGGACTGCCCAATCTGCATGACTTCCTGGTTCAATGCACTGATGGCGTCCTTCATCGTCTGTGTGGAGCCACCAGCAACAGCATCCTTGAGCTCTTGCAGCTTTGACTCGACCTTCCCCTTGACCTCACCTGGGACCTTGTCCCCTAGTTCCTTCAGTTGCTTCTCGGTCTGGTAGATGACTGACTCGGCTTGGTTCTTGGTGTCAATGGCGTCTCTCTTCTCCTTGTCCTCCTTTGCAAACTTCTCAGCTTCGTCAACCATCCTCTCCACCTAGGCAGTTTTTGATTGATACAGATCCAATTGATCAGAAACATTGAACAGTATGAAAAGGAGTGAGGACTAAAGTACTAAAAAAAATTTGTTTACAACATGACAGTACATCACTTGCTCAAGACATACCTCATCCTTTGGCAGAGTGCTGGCCCCAGTAATTGTAATATCCTGCTTCTTCCCTGTACCCTTGTCCACAGCAGCAACAGAAAGGATACCGTTAGCATCAATATCAAACTTGACTTCAATCTGCGGAACACCACGTGGGGCCGGAGGGATTCCATCAAGCCGGAAGCTACCAAGGGACTTGTTGTCTCTCACAAACTCTCTTTCTCCTTGGAGAACATTGATCTCCACACTAGTCTGGCCATCAGCAGCCGTTGAGAAAACTTCTGACTTCGAGGTAGGCAGAGTCGTGTTCCGTGGGATAATCTTGGTCATAACACCACCCAGTGTCTCCAAACCAAGGGACAAGGGGGTCACATCAAGAAGGACAATGTCGCTAACATCACCAGACAAAACTCCAGCCTGCAGTAAAAAACTTGGCACTCAGAAAAACATACCATAATGCAATGTAGGAGTAACTCCAAGCTACAACATACACTAGGGCATTGCTCATCTCCAAAATCTGCCAACAAGGACAGTGTAATGTTCTCATTTCTATGGTTTGGACAGAATTTTGCGAGAATACCATTCTCAATACAGCGTTGTGACATGTTTGGTAGCATACTTCCAAACATAAGTTAGTTAACCAAACAAGAGTTGCTTGTGAACTGACCTGCACAGCTGCTCCAAGTGCAACAACCTCATCAGGGTTGACTGTCACATTGGGGTCCTTTCCTGTCATTTTCTTGACAAGCTCCTGAACAGCTGGTATTCTAGTTGAGCCACCAACAAGAATAACTTCATCAATATCTTTGAATTGCAACTTTGCATCTCTAAGGGCATTGTCCACAGGGGTCCTCAGCCTGAATGACAGTTTGACAAAAAATATATATCAGCAACAAGTTCTATCTTCAATCCAATCGGACCATATTTAACCAAATGCTAGTAGTTGTCAGAAACATGCAAAATTATGTACATCTATAATATTTGATCTGACTATGCTATCATGGGCCATAATTATGTACCTGTCAAGGAGATCTGAGCATAGCTCTTCAAATTTAGCCCTGGTAAGAGTAGTCTCAATATGCTTGGGGCCATCTGCAGTAGCTGTAATAAATGGCAAGCTGAAGGAACAAATAAAAAATTAGAACAGAGCAAGCAAAAAATAGCATGCTTTAAGGATGTTAGTGCTGAGAATAAAGAACCTTATGTTTGTTTGGGTCAAAGATGACAGCTCCATCTTTGCCTTCTCAGCTGCTTCCGTCAATCGCTGCAGAGCTTGCTTATCTTTTAGCAAGTCAATGCCCTCATCATTCTTGAAGTTTCCAGCGAGCCAATCGACAATTCTCTGAAAGCATATATGGCACTATAAAGACATGCGTTTTGCAGAAGCTTTGAGTTATGACATGCACAGCAACCACTTAAGATTTACTGTACCACTTATGATTACAGTTCCACAGGAAAGAAATTACCAAATCAAGTTCAAAGATATTAGCAGTTGCACTATCAATCCCAGAATATGTAGCTTTGCTTACCACTTTGATCCCACCAAATTTTAACATATTTTACAAATAGTGGATTCTAAAAATCATAATGACTAGTGTATATAACCTCATTGAAAAGAAAGAGCATAAAATACTTGGTGCATAATTTAGACATTGGCACACTGCATTGGTAAGCGCTGATGGTAATGCTAACTGTGAGCTCCCAGAAGAACTAACACAAATAACATATACAATACCAAGAAATCAAGAACACACTGTGACAACATCAATATGCACCCTGTAGTGTAACTAAATTACTCAATCCAAAAACTACATTTGTTCTCTTGATCCACACATTGTCAGTCTCAAATAGCTACTTTTTGTGTGTATGGTTGAAGAACATATAAAAAAGGATACTTTTGCATACTTTATTAGTTGTCACAGCTCTCTAAGGTTCATGTCATACATATGACATCTTATAACAGGTAGTACATGTTTTTTTATAAGAAAAAGTTAAACATGTAGCTGCAAATACCCTATTGATGGATAGCCACTGACATGAGATTACAAAGCGAAGGAAGCAAGGATTTTTGTGTGCCAAGAGATAGGGGAAGATAAAGAAAAATGAAGAAACCTTTAGAATTGCAGTAAAAAAATGCATTTGCTGTTGAAAAAATATAACCAATGACTAACCTTGTCAAAGTCATCACCACCAAGGTGAGTGTCACCCGATGTAGACAGCACCTCAAAAACACCATCACCAACTTCAAGAACTGAAAATATCAAGGGAATATATGATCCAAGTGGAACCAACAATTTCATTTAAAACATCTCTCAACAGGTCAGGGGAATTACAACAAAAAAAATGTGGAATATGATAATATGGTCAAACTTCCATGGTACGTGACACCTTTCGGTTTTAGGGTTTGCTAGTGATTTGTTTAGGATTTTATTTGAGATTCTTTTGTGCACCAAGATTCTCATAACTTGATCTTTAGTCTAAAAATCTCTGAGAAGTAGGTATTCACAAGAACACCAAACAGGACAGATACCTGAAACATCGAAGGTGCCACCTCCGAGGTCAAAAACCAGAATTGTTTCATTGTTCTTTTTCTCAAAACCATACGCTAGCGATGCGGCAGTAGGTTCATTTATAATACGCAGAACCTCCAGCCCAGCAATGCGGCCAGCATCTTTGGTCGCTGTCCTTTGTGAATCGTTGAAGTAAGCAGGGACTGTGATCACTGCCTTTGTGACCTTGTCATTCAAAAACTTTGATGCATCATCCACCAGCTTTCTCAGCACCTACAAGACATAAAATGTACAGCAGCCTGGATCAGAAACAGTATGTACAATCAAAAGTACATCTTGCATAACAGTTAGTTTCAAAGGCTAGTCATATCTGTTTCAATTCTTATTATCAACAGAATTACCATAAGAAATATGGATGACATGCAGAGCAAAGCATATGAATATGATGTCACAAAAACAGAAATGCCCAGTACTATGTGACTGAGATTCAACCACTTAAGTGACGAAACAACCATCAAGGCATCAACCATGCTTTGAATTTGAGGCACATATAGGAAACCTAAGGCAAAATATTGGACTCCCATCGAGCAATCAACAGAAAGAAAACTAATTAGCCATGATAACGATTTCATTTTCATGGTAATTATGGCTAACCGATGGTCATTGAACTAGCAGCACCGATTTTTTAAAAGCAAATGCTGCAAAATAATTCTAATATCATGAAAATCCGCTAAATTACAAGGCAAATTATCGACTGGTAGAAGCATATTATAAGGCAAATTATCCACTGGTAGAAGCATAAGTCTAGCATAATAATACAATTTAAATGCACCAACTCTGCTGAGATAACTGATTAACTGTACACTGCACTGTCAGAATCCAGGAAACAGAGTACCAACAAACCAAAAGAGGTACTGCAGATACATTCTGAATTAGTGTTAAACCTGCGCGGAGATCTCCTCAGCTGCGAACTGCTTGCCAATCGCCGGGCAATCGAGCTTGACGTTTCCGTTGTCGTCCCTCATGACGCGATAGGAGACCTGCTTGGACTCCTCGTCGACCTCGTTCATCTTGCGGCCGATGAAGCGCTTGACGGAGAAGAAGGTGTTCTCCGGGTTGACCACGGACTGGCGCTTGGCGATCTGGCCGACGAGGCGGTCGCCGGACTTGGTGTACGCCACGACCGAGGGCGTGGTCCGCGCCCCCTCGGCGTTGGTGACGATCGTGGGCTTGCCGCCCTCCATAGCGGCCACCGCGGAGTTGGTGGTCCCCAGGTCGATGCCCACCACCTTCTCGCACGCCACCCGCAGCGGGCGCCACCGGCGGCCGCGGCCGTAGACCGCGGCGGAGATGGAGGGTCGGCTCCGGCGGGGGCCCTGGTGGTGGGCCGCGAAGAATGGGGTCGAGGTGGGGACGGTCGTGGTCGCCATGGACAGCCCGACGGCGGTGCGAGGAGAGGTCGTCTGACCAGATAGGAGGGTTCACGAAACCCTAGGAAGTGAGAGGGATGAAGAAGGGTTGGATTGGAGTGTGCGGGCGATGGGATTTTGGTTTGGTTTTTGGGGACCCTGGGAAATGGCGAGAGGTTGAGGAAGAGATAAGGGAAAGGAAGAGGATTTTATAGAGCTCACTAGCGGGGAGCCCCGTGAAGCTGTGGCTGGAGCAACGCATCTGGAAGATGGTATAAAGTTCTGGAAACGGCGGGGCGGGGCCGCTCGCAGGAAGTTAGCGGAGGCGTTGAGAAGAATCAGAATTCTTTTTTTTGTTTGTTTTCGAGAAAAAGAAGAATCAGAATTCAGAAGCAGCCTGATTGGGCTTGTCTCCACACTATACGACGGCTGGGTCAGGCCGGAGGGCCTGTTCACATATCGTTCTCAGAGATAGATTTGGATTAGACTACTCTGTGCTCCTTTGTAAACGTTTCTATGATATTTATATGTTGGTTAAATTCTTAAGTTTCTTCCATACCCGCAAGCCCCCGCGGCGCTCCCTCTGGGGCGACTCAGGCCACCGTCATCTACCGCGCCGCCGCTCCCTATCCTCTGCCCCTGGCTTCGCCGCCGCCCGAGCAGGTCGTCGGGAGGCCCGCACGACTGCGAGGAAGGCGGCGGGGCCTTTCCCTGCTGCTCTCGGCGGCATCTCGAGCAGCTTCGAGCGACGATGGCGGTGTCTTCGTCTGGCGGCAGCGGAGCTCCATGGGAGTCCAGATCCGAGGCCTTCGTCAGTGGATCCGGTGCCCCGTGTGTGGATCTAGCGTCCCCCTGCGGGGGCTTCCTCTGTTGCTCCATTGGCGGCGCGGGCAAGGTGGCTGCTGGCCGAGGAACAGGGCGTCGCGCGACGACCGGGCAGTGCTGCGGCTTGGGCGGCGAGTGCCCGGGCGCCCGGATCTGTGCCCCGATGGCTGGCTCCATGCTGGCGGAGCGGTGGCGGTGGCTCTGGCTAGGGGCATCGGGGACAGTATCCTGTCGGAGCCCGCGGTGGTGGGGCACGTGCCTCATGGCAGCCGGCGGAGGCCGACCTTGCGACGACGATGGGTGCCAGAGCCGGCGACGGTGCGGTCTGCAGTGACCTCGACATGCGGCGGTATTGCGTGCTCGGTCGGCAGCGCTGCCGGGGGCATGGTAGCTGGCGACGGGGGGGGGGGGGGGCGGCTAGCGCAACGAGTTCGGGCTTGGGCCACTGCCGCGCACGGGGTTGAGGTGCCATGGCGAATGTCGTGTCCCTAGGACCGATGACGGCGACGCCTTGGGGCGTCGTATTCTTCCTTGGAAGAGTCCATCGATCGGCTCTCTACCCCTTGCACGACGTGCTCTTCCTAGGTGTAATGCCTTGACCTTCTAGTCGGGCGACGGTGGCGCCGGTGGTGTCACGTCCCTCCTTGGAGGCGTCGCTTTGGAAGCCCGTGACTGTCAGTCTGTGATGGCCGCTACCGTTGTGGCGAGGAAGGTGGAGGCCTAGCTGAGGATTTAATTTTTAGTGTTCACTATGGCGGAAGGTGGTCGTTAGGAGGGTGTTGGCGCGACGATTGGATGGCTTCGCATTTGTTTGGCAGTTGGTGAGTTGCGACCACGAAGTTGACGAGGAGGCCGGCGTGGGAGGCGCCCACGGAGTTGGCAAGGAGGCCGACATGGGAGGAGATGGCCACCAAATTGCGTTGCTGAGGTGACCTGCGTGGTGTGGCGGCGGGCGGTACCTCTCAGCGGCGGCTGTTTCAGCGCAAGGAGACTCTCTGTGTGTGGCACTTATGCTTTGATGAGACAACTAGGCTACTGGAAGCTGTACGCGCCGGGTTCGTGGTGGACGGGATCGGCTTGGTGAGCGCCAGAGGCAGCTACTCACGCGTTGGTTTGGTAGCTTGCAGCGGACTATGGCGGCTAGCCCTGCTTGGCGGTGGCTAGTCTAGTGTGGTACATCGTCTTGATAGGCAGCGCAAGCGGATCCGATTGCCGGAGGGCTACACGGCTCGCAGCGACCTACGGCAGCTAGTCCGATTTGGTAGCAGGCTAGCTCAGTGTGGATCATCGTCGGTAACGATGGCGTGAGCAGTGACGACGGTGTTTTCACCCTGACGTCCTTGACGTCCAGGGGTTGGCGGTGCAGTGTGGTGGTTTGGCGTTGGTGGTGATTCTTTTTCTCTTTTTTCTAAGTTGAGCTTCGGCTGTGCGCGGTTTGTGTCGACGTCCCCATCTGAACGACCAGATTTGTTTTTTTTTCTTTGGTTGAGTTTGTTTTTCGGCATAGCTGTTGGTCACTATGGTATCGGTGTGTGCTCACTTTGGGCTTATCTTCTTTTTAATATAATAGGTGGTTCTCCTGATTCGTTTTAAAAAAAATTCTTAAGTTTGATTAAGTATATGAACAATGTTTTTATCTCCAAAAAAATATTATAAAACTAGATTCAACGATCTATATAATCTAATAATATTAATTATATATCATAAATATTAATATTTTCTTGTATATATTTAGTCAAAGTTTAATACCTTTGATTTCTCGGTAAGTGAGAATGACAATTAAAAAGGACGGAGGGAGCATATAACAATATAAAATATGTATTTTAGATTAGAAATGAATAATGTTTAGATCTTATTTTCATTATTGCTTTGCATAACAAAAATCTTCATTGTAGGTTTCGGACACATATGGGGTATCGTTATGTTTTTTTATTCTCGAAGTATGATATTCCTTGATGTTTTACAAGTTATGACCAGTCGCGCTTATTCGAAAAAAATAAAGAAGATCAATAAATTAAAGAAAAATATTATTACTCCCACCTTAGTTATTTATGTCTTGGGCGCTAGAATTGAATAGTTATGGCTCGATTTGCTTCCTAGGATGACAAGTCCTAATATTTGTACTCTAGAAATTACAACAACACAAAGTAAAGCGCGATAGTAGAGTGATGAAGTAAGATACTGTCGATGTTTCACCACCGATAGTCTGCCACGGGGATACTCGGGGCAGTTTGTTCGGGCTTCAGCGTATGCAGAACTCAACGGTAAACGCAAGAGACAGTCGATTTATCCTGGTTCGGGCCCTCAACCGTGATCGAGTAATAGCCCTACGTCCAGTTGGCGTTAGCCTTTGCGTTAGATTAATTGTAAAGTGTTGTGTTGTGTTGTGTTGTCTTGTCTCTCCAGGAACTCTGCCCTCCTTTATATAGTCAGGAGGCCAGAGTCCTAGTCGATTTACAATGAGGTTCCTAGTAGGATTATAGAATAATACTACTACTAAGATTATAAGGAAAGAAGTCCTAGTTAGACTAGATCTTCTCCCTTCCTTGTGGGGTATCCCGTGGGTCCCGTATCGACAAGCCCCTGAGCACTTCATGGTTGAGCTCTGGAAGCCTCATCTTGTTCCTTCAGGTCTTGCTGAGCAGGAACAAGTGTCGTCCGAGTACTTTCTTGAGTGAAACCATGTAGCGCTTCTTGGGATCTTCGAGTGGTATGTGCTTTTTTGAAGAAAAAGTACATCCGTCTAGGTGTAGCCCCCGAGCCTCTTGCTATTTGGAACAAGGAGCTGGAGGGTCTTGTCTTGAAATTGTTCTGATTCTTCGTCGAAGGGCTCCCGAGCATATACCCAGGTTTTTATAAAAAAGAACTCAGATATAGCTTGGTCCGGGTTTTTTTTGTCGTGAGTCCTTGAAGTGGTTTGTCTTGAAGAAGTCTTCTTGGTGACTGTGCGCTTTTTTGAAGAAAAAAGTGCACTCACTGAGTGTAGCCCCTGAGCCTCTTGCTATTTGGAACAAAAAGTTGAAGGGTCTTGAATCTTATGTTGTTTGAAAACTGCTGTCTTGAAGAAGTTTTCTGAGTGATGTGCGCTTTTTTTGAAAAAAGTGCACTCACTGAGTGTAGCCCCCGGGCCTCTTGCTACTTTGGAATAAAAAGTTAGAGGGTCTTGAATCTTATGTTGTTTGAAAACTGCTGTCTTGAAGAAGTCTTCTGAGTGATGTGCTGCTTCTTTTTTAAAAAAAAAGTGCACTCGCTGAGTGTAGCCCCCTGAGCCTCTTGCTACTTGGAACAAAGAGTTGGAGGGTCTTGAATCTAGTTGTTCAAAAAACTAAAAACCTCTCCTGTTGCAGCCCCCGAGCATTTATCCGGGTTCTTTTATTCCGAAAGAGCTCGGATGCAGGGTCTTGGCATATTCTCTGGTAGTCTGCTGTTGTCAGATGTAGTTGTATGGTGGTGGTTGAAGTGTAAATGTTGTTTGTTTATGAGTTGTACAGTGTTGGTATATCCTTTCGAATATGCTCGTCCTTTAGTACTGTTCATTCACGCCTGAGTCCTCTTTCATTGAATTCTATCTTTTCACTATGTCCTTTGTTAGGTTTGTTCTGTTGGTGCTCCCGGTCCATGTGCACCGCTTCTTTGGTCTATAAATACCCTCCTGGTGTGCTGTTTTGATTCATCGATCATTTTGTTACGTGATCTGAAATCTCCATAGTCATGAATATGATAGTTTTTGAAGTAGAGCAGCCCCTAGGCGTATCTTGTAGTTCTTATATATCTTGTCATAGCTGGAGGGAGTCTTGTGATAGAGATTAGAGGTAGACTAATCTCACAGCGGCATTGTACCAGGAGGTACGTGGCGGTAGTTGGAGGAAGTCTTGTGATGTGGGATACGTTCCTTCATCTAGCAGTTCTGGGTAGATTCCCTTGCCTGCCTGTGACTGTCCGGTGTAGATCAACACCTGATCTGGTGTCACATCGGACTTGGGTAGATAGATGCCTGCTGGCCTTCCCTGGTCTATGTTGTCCTGTCGTGCTGCTGACTTCTGCCTTGGATGTATTGTGTTCGTCCTTTGAAGAAAACAATGTAGTCGAGTGCGGTTTGTTCTACCTAGTAGCAATTTGGAACACGTAGTCGTTCCAGAGCCTAGTTGTGTCCGGGTTCCTTTTTGCTACCTTGCTCGTCACAGTATCGAGTTCATTGGGTCTTGTAAGATGTGTAATCTTATATTTTTTGAAGCCATTTATAATGGAAAGAATCTTGTCTTCTGAGTTGTCGTTCTTTTTTCTACTGATGTCCTGGTTGTTTATGAGATTCCCAAGTTCTTTATTTAAGAACCAAGTTCTTGTGTTCCTTGTGAGGTAACCCTTCGTTGCTTCATGGTTGATGAGTTATTTTTGTAGCAATATGATAACTCTGCCGTGGTTCTGGATGGATAAGTCTGAAATATGTCCGTTGAACTGTACTCTTGTGTAGAAGTGTGTCGTCCGTCATTTCAGCTGTGTCAGTTGTGTTGGGAAATGGATCATTGTGTTCTCATTCCGTGTTTAAACAGACCTGGTGGTCTGCGTTTGTATTGCTGTAAAAATCTATTTAAAGACCTTCTTTCTTCTTTTTCTTTGCTGCCCTGCTTTTGCCCTGAAACCCTAGTCTTCAAAACTCCACCGTCGCCATTGTCGCCGTCGTCTGAGCGCCACTGTCTGAGCCTCATCTTTTCTTAGTTTTTATTACTTTCGCTAGTATATGGGTAGGAAGAAAACAGTGAGCAAGTCCCAGGCAACCTTTGTAGATGAGGAGGAATCGCTTTCTGTTATTGAAAATCAAGAATTTATGGCCATGAGGGCTGCTCAGAAGATCTGGCTGGCTTCGACTACAACTAAGGATCAGTTACGTGAGCTTGTCAGTGATTGCCTGATCCAGGACAAGGAGATTGCTGAATGGAGAGCTCCAGGCCAGCATCGGGTCCCAACTCTAGTCCCTGGTGAGATTGTTCTTTTTGTCTCCTTTATCCGTGCTGGACTCTGCCTTCCTGCCTCTGCTTTTCTTCATCGATTTCTCAGTTATTTTGGGATTAGCTTGAACCATCTTACTCCTAATGATGTCCTTCATCTTTCTGTTTTTGTTCATCTTTGTGAAACTTTTCTTGGAATTCCTCATTCTCTTTCTCTCTTTCATTA
Organism: Miscanthus floridulus; assembly: GCF_019320115.1. Taxonomy (NCBI): domain Eukaryota; kingdom Viridiplantae; phylum Streptophyta; class Magnoliopsida; order Poales; family Poaceae; genus Miscanthus; species Miscanthus floridulus. Next base: position 24,370,020 of record NC_089581.1, read on the forward strand.
CTTCTTCTGTCTGAAACCCTAACCCCGCAGCAATGACACCCATGTTCTTGGTGGCTACGGGATTCAGTTTTGCCAGGGTCGTAAGAGTAAATTCTTTGATTATGACTTGGTTGATTCTGTGAGGGATTGGCATGCCGACTGGTTTTATGCCACCAATATGATTCCTCCTCTTGCTATTCATTCTGGTTCTGGTCCCATGGGTTAATGACCGATGGGAAAAGAATCCCCTGATGGTGGATGAGCTCCAGGTGATCAAGCCTATTTCTTGAGAGGATATGTGCTCTGAAACAGCAAGGCTTGACCGGCTTCGGGATCAGTTTCCAGTTTTCTTCGCCGTCATGTTCAACCTCTGAAGGAGCAAGAGAATTATGGTTTTGAATACTCTAGGGTGGAGGACCCTTCTCGTATGGTCCCTGCCCTTAAGTTGACTGGTGAGGAGGTGCTCGAGCGCCTTCAGAAGATGTTGAAGGGAGTAAGCATCGTCCCGCATACTGTCCCTGAGTATTATGCTAACAACCCGCCTCCTGCTGTGAGTTGTTTTTTCTTATGCGGGTACTTTTCGTATTTCCTTTGCTGTCTCCACTTTTCGCTTAATCTTTCTCGTCTGGTTGTTTTACTCTTTTGTAGGAATTGGGGCGCAACTTCAGTTGATTCGATCCCCCTGATGACTGCCTTGCCATTGTGGAGACTAGGGAGAAACTTGATGGGGCATCTTTAACCAGTAAGTTTCAAACCACCATGATGTTTCCTGGTGTTTCTTCCAGTAGTTCTTGACACATATGTAGAGTATGTTCCTCGTCCTAGTTCCTCGAGCTCCTCATAGTATCGGAAAAGGGGGCGAGCAGGATTGTTCTTCTTCTGGTTTATCTAGTACCAAGAAGTCTCACCAATCGAGTACTCGTCTAGGTACTCAAGTTATAGGTAGCGTGCTCCTAGGTGAGCATATTAATATGTTTTGTCTTTTGTTGTTTGTTTTTTGCCTTTAACTGAGTACTTTTCTTCTTTTTCAGATGGTGCTGTGGTTGTCATGTTTGAGAGTGAGGAAGATGAGGATGATGATGCAGGCCCTTGTTATGCGTCGGTGAGTTGTTTTCTTGTTTTTCTGCTAGTTGAACACCTCTTTTTGTTCTGACTTTGACCTTAGTTTTCTTATAGTAAGCGGTCGTCGACCTCGAGTTCTTCTGGGGCTCCGGTACCGACCACGCCACTCCTGTCACAGGGTGGTGGTGATATTTTTGCTGCTATAGTTCCCCCTCTAAGGTCTTCTGTTGGTCTTGAGGGTTTTATGAAGAAGAAGATAGCTAAGTGAAGTGAATCCTGATTATATTTCTTTGCTTCTATTTTCCTCTTCTCTGATTCATATTCTTATCATCGAGTTTCCTTATCATCTTGCAGGCCCTCGCCTTCCCTTAACCCTCAGTCGACCTCTTATCAGTCCTCTGGTGCGCCCCTACATTTTGAGTCTCAGGACTTGGAATGTGCGGTCGGCGAGGTGGCTGTGAGGGAAACAGGGTTCCCTGGTGGTCATGCAGCTGCTGATTTGCTGGCTCTGGAGGTGACCGTGGCCGTGGCGGTGGAGCCATCTGAGGAGGTAGCCGAGGCTTCCCAGGGTACGTCCCTGGTCTTGTCTTCTTTGCCTCGGCCGGCTTCTCCCTCTGCTCCTCTTGCTAGTGGTGTTCAGTGTTTGGATGATGATGTGGTGCAACAATTCGATGCCACTCATCAGGTTATCAGAGCTGACCGCTGCCTAGGGGAACCTTTGCGACTTCTTTTGGGAAAAAAACTCCAGGTAATTTTTTTTTCTGAAGTTCTTTCTTTGGATGTTCGTCTTTCTTCTGTTCTTATGTCTTGTTTTTCTCTCTCTCCTTTGTTCAGTTTTTTCTTAGGATCATACCAGCTTCTTTTTCATATCTAAAACTAAGAAAAAGTTATCTTCTGAGGTTAGTGCCCTAAAATCAGAGCTTGCCCTCTATCGAGCTGAGATGGAGACCGAGCGTCAAACGCACCAAAAGGAGGAAAAAGCTCTCCGTGCCCTAGGTGGTTGAGGCAGAAAAGCAGAGGGATGCTGCTATCCAGGAGGCCTTGAAGAATGTAGGAGGCCATGAAGAATGAGTAGCAATGGTATTGTGGGTCCTTTTTGTTTCCTTTTGTATTCAAATTTCTCCTTTCTGCTGACTTATTTTTTGGTGCCTAGCTAGTCTTGCTCTCCGAGTTGAAAAGCATGAAGACACTTGCTCGTAATAGTCACAACAGGGCTAAAGAGGTAATTACTCGTGCTGAAGAAGAACTCACGCTTGCCAAGTTGATTAGGCGTGGAGCTAACAGGGATCTTGTGCAGGTCCAAAAAATGGGTGAAGTCTTGACTGGTAAGTTGGCGACGGCTACTGAGAACTGGAATGCTTTGTGGAAATCATTTCGGTCAGTAGCCGATCTTCTTCGGACTCCATCGGATGATGGTCAATCTTGGGCTCAATTTATTCCCCAAGTTCTGACCCATTTCCAGGAGTTCGTGAAGAGATGCGCCCAACTATGTACCAGAAATGTTCTTGTCCAGGTCCGGGTTCTTGCTCCGGAGATGCCTTTGTCCAAGATTGCAGAGGAAGCCGAGAGTCAAGAGTATCTAGATGCCGTTGAAAAGGTGGAGCCTGAGGTCAAAGATTTAGCCAGGAGGATCGTAGATAATCTTAATATTAATATTTCTTCTCCTGATGACGATGCTTGATGTAATTGACCTTTGTATTCCAGCCTCTGTAATAGGATATTATACTTCTTTTTGAATGAAGATCCTTTATTTTTCGTTGATGTCTTCTTTGCCTAGATGTCTTTGATTTTGTCAAGTGCTTGTCATGCTTTCGTCTGCGTCGTGTAAACAACTCGGTATTTGTAGATCATTGTCTTGACAAACTTTCTTCATTTGTCAAGTGCTTGTCTGGCTTTCGTCTACGCTGTGTAAACAACTCAGTATTTGTAGATCGTTGTCTTGACAAACTTTCTTGATTTGTCGAGTGCTTGTCTGGCTACCATGTAAACAACTCGGGGTAAGTAGATCTTTGTCTTTACAACCTTTTTGTTCTTATTAGTACTGAAAAGACTTAGGACCAGCAATCTTAAGCATCTTTAGCTTCTTCTTTTTAGCTTTTTGCTTAACTCGAGATGTGGCCAGCATCTGGCTCTTTCCCTAGATGTAAAAACATCTTAGGATCGGTTTGGGTGTTAGCTTATTAGCTACCCTCATCGGTGGGCTCAAGCATCTTTTCAGCTCTTTTGCTCTCAGCCGGTATGCTCAGGCGTAATTTCAGCCATTTTACTTTTTGGATCGGGTGTTAGCTTATTAGGTACCCTCATCGGCAGGGCTCAAGCATCTTTTCAGCTCTTTTGCTCTCAGCCGGTATGCTCAGGCGTAATTTTAGCCATTTTGCTTTTTTGGATCGGGTGTTAGCTTATTAGCTACCCTCATCGGTGGGCTTAAGCATCTTTTCCACTCTTTTGCTCTCAGCCGGTATGCTTAGGCATAATTTTAGCCATTTTGCTTTTTGGTTCGGGTGTTAGCTTATTAGCTACCCTCATCGGTGGGCTCAAGCATCTTTTCAGCTCTTTTGCTCTCAGCCGGTATGCTTAGGCATAATTTCAGCCATTTTACTTTTTGGTTCGGGTGTTAGCTTATTAGCTACCCTCATCGGCGGGCTCAAGCATCTTTTCAGCTCTTTTGCTCTTAGCCGGTGTGTTTAGTGAAAACAACTCGGGAAAAGTCGTAATAAGACACATGTTATCGAGGAACATCATCTTTATTGATCATGAATGTTTACATGCTTAGTGAAGACAACTAGGGGAAAGCCATAATAAGACATACGTTGTCGAGGAACACCCTCTTTATTGATCATTAATGTTGATCTCTAGTGACTTATATATATATTCTTCCTTATGTTGTTTTCATACGTAGAATCTTCTTAGTTGGCTGATGTGCCATGTATTGTTGACTTCTTTTCCATCTTCAGTTATCAACTTGTACGTGCCTGTCCGGTGACTTTTGTGACAATAAAAAGACCTTCCCATGGACTGAGTAGTTTATGGCGTCCGTTAGTTTTTTGTATCCTTCTTAGTACTAGGTCTCCGATTTGGAGTGATTGAGGCTGGTATTCTTGTTGTAGTGGCAGTCATAAACCTTGGAGGTATCTTGCTGATTGAAGGGTAGCAGTTTACTCTAACTTCTTCTGTACTAGTCGAGTTCTAATCTTCGGGTGTAGTTCTACTTCTCCTTCGTCATATTGTTCTATCCTTGGTGACGTCCAGATCAAGTCAGCAGGCAGTATGGCTTCTGATCCATAAACCTAGGAAGAAAGGTGAATATCCGGTGGCTCTGCTTATTTGAGTTCGTAGCCCCCATACTACTTTGGGTAATTCTTCAATCCATTTGGATCCATAGTCCACTAGTTCTCCATACAATCTTGGTTTTAATCTGGCTAGTATGAGTCCATTAGCCCTTTCTACCTGTTCGTTGGCTTCTAGATGTACGACTGATGCGTAATCTATGCTGAAGCCGCAATCCTAGTGCCCAACTTTAGAATTCTGTAGCTGTAAAGGGAGAACCTAAATCTGTGATGATTCGATTGGGCATGCCGAAACGGTGCATAATATCTTGGATGAACTCGACTGCTTTGGTTGCGCTGTATTTTGCGAGTGGTTTGTATTCAATCCACTTGGTGAACTTGTCAATTGCTACAAAGATGTACTCAAAATTGCCCTTTGCTTTCTTGAGAGGTCCTACTTGATCCAGCCCCTAGTAGGAGAAAGGCCAAGCGGGTGGGATGCAGATGAGATTGTGAGCTGGTACATGAGCTTGTCTTGCGAACATTTGACAACCTTTGCATTTTCTGACGAGTTCTTCTGCGTCTTTCAAAGCGGTTGGCTAGTAGAATCCAGTGTGGAATGCTTTGCTGACTAATGTTCTTGAAGCGGCATGATTTCTAGAGCAACCTGAGTGTATTTCGTCTAAGATCTCTTTGCCTTTTTTGAATGAGACACATTTTAGGAGTACTCTTGATGATGCGGCTCTTTTGTATAGCTTGTCCCCTACTAGGACATAGTTCTTGGTTCTGCGAACAACTCGGGTAGCCTCCGCTTTATCTGCTAGCAACTTATTCTCTTTGATGTAATCGATAAAAACCTAGGTTCATGAGGTGGTGATTACCAAAATCTGGGTGCCTTTAGCTGGGAGTTCAGGGGTTATCTCACCGAGTTGTTTGATAGAGGGAGCAGATAACTCCTCTATGAATACGCCGGGTGGTACCTTCACCCTGTCTGATCCGAGCTTGGCGAGGACGTCTGCCGCAATATTAGAATCGCGTAGGACATGTAGAATTTCCAATCCTTGAAAATGTTTCTCGAGTTTTTATATTTCAGCATAGTAAGCGCCCATGTTTTCTTTAGTGCAGTCCTAATCTTTGTTGACTTGGTTGACGACTACCGCCGAATCACCATATACGAGTAATCGCTTGATTCCAAGGGTAATTGCCACTCGGAGCCCATGGATGAGGGCTTCGTATTCTGCTTCATTGTTTGTAGCTTGCCATAATATCCGAAGGACATACTTGAGTTGCTTTCCGTTTGGAGAGATGAAGAGAACGCCTGCATCGGGTCCGCCTAGCTTCAGCGATCCATCAAAGTACATCTTCCAATGGTCAAGGATGGTATTTGACATAGGTTGTTGAATTTCCATCCACTTGGCAACAAAATCGGCAAGGGCTTAAGATCTAATTGCCTTCCATGGGGTGAAATCGATATTGAGAGCACCAAGTTCAACCGCCCACTTAGATATGCACCCTGTTGTGTCTCTATTGTGTAGGATGTCTCCGAGTGGGAAATCTATCACCACGGTAATCTTGTGGCTTTTAAAATAGTGGCAAAGCTTGCGTGAAGTGATGAGGAGAGCATAGAGTAGTTTTTGCACATGCGGGTACCGGATTTTTTATTCTGATAGTACTTCGCTGATGTAGTATACTAGGTGTTGTACTTTATATACGCGCCCTTCTTCTTCTCTTTCTACGACAATCGCTGTGCTGATCACAGTAGAAGTTGCCGCAATGTATAGCATCATGTCTTCATATTTCTTTGGGGGTGTGAGAACAGGTGAGGAGGTGAGGTATGCCTTAAGTCTTTTGAAAGCTTCGTTGGCTTCTTCTATCCACTCGAACTTGTCTGTCTTCTTTAGTAGTTCAAAGAAAGGTAACCCTTTTTTGCTGAGTCTTGATATGAAACGATTGAGGGCCGCCATGCAGCCTGTTAGTTTCTGTACATCTTTGACACTTCGAGGAGGGCCCATCTCTATTATGGCTTGAATTTGCTTGGCGTTGGCTTCGATTCCACGATGACTGACCAAGAATCCGAGTAGTTGTCCTAAAGGAACTCCAAATACACACTTGCTTGGGTTCAATTTCCACCTCCACCTTTTTAGGTTTTCGAAGGTTTGCTTTAAGTCTTAATTAGTGTGTTCGGGTTCTTTGTTTTTACTACTACGTCATCTCTGTATGCCTCTACGTTATCGCCGATCTGATCACCAAGGCATGTTTGGATAGCTCTTTGGTATGTGGCACCAGCGTTCTTGAGTCCAAACGACATGGTCTTGTAGCAGTAGGCACCGAACGGAGTGATGAAAGATGTTTTGCTCTGGTCTTGTTCCTTTAAAGCGATATGGTGATATCCTGAATAGCAATCAAGAAAGGATAATAGGGTTAATCCTGCTGTTGAATCAACTATCTAATCAATGCATGGTAGCCCGAATGAATCTTTTGGGCAGTGTTTGTTGAGATCTGTGTAGTCGACGCACATGCGCCACTTGTCCGTATTATTTTTTTTGTACTAGAACTAGGTTTGCTAGCCAATCTGGATGAAAGATTTCTCTGATGAATCCGGCTGCCATTAGCTTTGTGATTTCTTTTTTAATTGCTGCCTTCTTGTCAGGTAAGAATCATCGTAGCCGTTGCTTCACAGGCTTGGAGCCTTCATTGATATCAATTTAGTGCTCAGCCAACTCTCTTGGGACACCTGGCATGTCGGCCGGCTTCTATGCGAAGATATCTTTGTTGTCCCAAAGAAAGTTGGTGAGCACGAGTTCTGATTTTGCCGAGAGGTGGGCACTGATGGTCGCCGTCTTGGAGGGATCACCGGTGCCTAGGTCAATTTGCTTGATGTCGGCTTCTTTTGGTGGTGCGAGGATGCTGGGCTTTTTAGCTGGTATCTCTAGTTCTTCTGGGCTTATTTCTACGGCAATAGTGGCTATTTCTTTTCTACCATTGGCGGTCTTGTGCTTTGGCTGCAATTTGAATTGCCTGAATGTCGTAGTCAAAAGCGTGCTTCAAATCACTTCGAAGGGAAAGGACACCATTAGGCCCTGGCATCTTAAGCAATAGGTACAGGTAATGCTGGTATCGCCATGAACTTTGCTAGTGCTGGGTATCCGAGGATTGCGTGATATGATGAATCGAAGTCTGCAACTTCAAACTTGATGAACTCTGTTCGGTAGTTTGAGGGACTTCCAAAAGTAACCTGGTAGAGTGATTTGTCCAAGTGGCATGGCTGCCTTGCTGGGTACTATCCCATAAAAGGGGTGCTCATTGGTGTAATCATCTCGGCGAGTTGTAGTCCCATCTTCCTTAGCGTTTCTGAAAAAATGATGTTGAGTCCGGCTCCCCCATCGATTAGTACTTTTGTGATAGTCATACCAGGCGATAGTTGGATCTAGAACCAGTGAGTAATGGCCTACGTTTCCTATGCTAGTCCATTGGTCTTCTCTTGAGAACTGGATTGGATACTGTGACCAATTGAGATATCTTGGAGTAGCCGGTTCTACTGCCATAATGGTTCATAGAGCTAGCTTTTCTTGATGTTTGCTTCTAGAATCTGAGGCCCCTAGCGAAGATCACTGCTACTGTCCCCCTAGATTTTTGGAATCCCTTGTCTTCGTGGTTGTCTTCATCTTTTTCTGATTGTCTTCTTTAGTGTTTACCTTATTATCTTTTCTTGTGTATCACTCATTGAAGGTGTAGCAATTTCCGATGGTGTGATTTCCTTTAGGATGCAAGATGCAATGCATGTTTTCAATGTCATCATATCTTCTGGGTTTGGAAAACTTCTTTGATTTATCAACCACCGCTACGGTGTTGTCTGGTCTACGTTTTCTTTCCTGATGTTTGATGTTTCAATGATTTCGTTTGTCCAGGTTGTCTTGGTTGTTTCTATCTGGAAACCTTTCTCGTGTCTTCTCCTCTATAGTAATCATCTTTTCTACTGTGCGTCTGAACTCTTCATTGTTTCTCAAGTTTTCTTTGCAGAAGTCCTGAAATTGCCACCTAGCCATAATTCCTTGAGAGAAAGCTTCGATTACTTCTCATTCGTGATGTCATGTACTTGAGCACGTAGTTCGCCAAATCATCGATAGTAATTTCTGAGAGTTTCGTCTCCTTTCTGCTTGAGTCCTTTTAATTCTACGTGGGTGATGGGGTGCGTAATGATACCCGTGAAATTTCCATAGAAAACTCTTGGCAAGTCCTCCCAATTTCTGATTGACCCTGGATTTAATTTGTCGAACCATTGGTGGGGCATAGTTTCTAGGGCCAAGGTAAAAAATAAGGTCTTAATATCGTCATCTCCTCTGGCTAGTTCAATCAATTGCGAGTAAATCCTGAGCCATTGCCTTGGTTCGGTCTTGCCATCATATTTAGAGTGGTTAGATGGCTTGAACTTGTGAGGTAGTCGTATTGAAGCAAGTCTGTTTGCAAAACAGGGGAATCTATCGTGTGTTCCGGCTTCTGTGTATTCTGATTCAGCAGCCTCCTTCTAGCCAACTGTTGTCTTGGTGAGAGTAGTTCTACGGGGCTGTCTGAATAGGTACTTTGCTTCTGGTCTTTCTTGGTTGTTCGACTCAGTAGTTTTGACTATGGTCCCTTCTACTTTCTCTGTTGTGACTTCCACTTGGTCTGAGTCTCTCAAAAGCGGACTTCCTTTGATTTTGATCTTCCTGCCCATGAGATGTTTACCTGGCAGGTAGTCTTCAGCAGGTCCCTCCATCGTGTGACCTTAGGGCTATTGACCGGAGAAGGTCCCAGAGCTGTTCCTATTTTTCACTAGGAAGTGATGTCGCTCCTAAGTTCTTCTAGTGCTTCTCAGATCCTATTGTAGGGTGTATTCGCCACACGTCTTTCTTTGACTTCTTATTCTGATTTTCTTCTATTGTACTCGGCCTAGATCTGACTCATATTTAATTCCAAGCTTCCTTGCGCTACCTAGCACGGCGTTGGCGTCCTTGTTTCAATTTGTTTCTTCTTTCTCTGGCTTGCTTCTGATTTTCGGTCTCACCATCGTGCCCCTGGATGAAGGGTGATATGTTGGACTTAGATTCATGCGATGACTTGATGTCGGGTGCTTCTAGAGGGGACTAATGGTGATCGAGGATGGCGAACCATGAATACTTCTCAGTGCGTAAATTGTTCTATTATCGGTGTTGGTTTCCATACTATCGGAGTCATTGATAATTTTAGTAGAGGCTTTCAAGGTCGCAGATCGAGTCTCCTTCTTGGTAGGGTAGAATTGTTGTCGTCGTCGTGCCGACTAGTCGGGTTCCACTATCCTCAGGAATAGGACCTAGCCAGTGGACGATGCAGTCTTTAGATGTTATAGTTAATACGAGGCCTTCCTGAGCTCCTTTCAGTGGCATTCTAAGCACCGGATCAAGGGATCCTTCGGGTCATGCCTGATAAGATTTTCGCCATGTTGTGGAGTTTGAACGAAAAAGGATCCCGACTTCTTGAAAGGATTCTGAGTGTACTCCGAGTTGTATTCTTGATAGGCCGAGGCCGCGTTCCAGAGCCCTATTAGAAAAGAAGTCGGACTATTCTCGAAAGAACTCTAAATGCTTTCTGAGTTGAATTCTTGATAGGTCGATGCCATGTTTTGGAGCTCTGCCGGAAAAGAACTTGGTTTCTCGAAAGAACTCGGGTAAGACTCCATCTCGGATGCGGAGCCTGAGTTTGAGTTGGATGCGCAAAGCCGCAAAATCTGAGTTGGATCGGACATCATGAGCTGTGCGAATCTTTCGGTGAGTTGATATGTCGTAGTCGCTGAAATATAAAGGTCTTCATGGTGATCCGAATCTTTGAGGAGACGGCTTTGGAGCTTGCCATCATCGCCTACCTCGCAGATCCATGAACCGAAGATGAAGGTTGATCCCATCGAGAAGATCATATTGTCGAGGTCCGTCGAGCTCTCGGATGCAGTTTCGCCAAAAGCCCCTACCTGGCGCGCTAGCTGTCGATGTTTCACCACCGATAGCCTACCACGGGGATACCCGGGGTAGTTTGTTCAGGCTTCAGTGTATGCAGAACTCGACGGTAAACGCAAGAGACAGTCGATTTATCCTAGTTTAGACCCTCGACCATGATCGAGTAATAGCCCTACAGCCAGTCGGCGTTAGCCTTTGCGTTAGATTGATTGTAAAGTGTTGTGTTGCGTTGTGTTGTGTTGTGTTGTGTTGCCTTGTCTCTCTAGGAACTCTGCCCTCCTTTATATAGTCCGAAGGCTAGAGTCCTAGTTGGTTTACAATGAGGTTCCTAGTAGGATTACAGAATAATACTACTACTAAGATTATAGGGAAAGAAGTCCTAGTTAGACTAGATCTTCTCCCTTCCTTATGGGGTATCTCATGGGTCCCGTATCGACAGATACCACACAAGGGATGACACAAAAAATATATCACGTGGTTTAGTGACTTGCCACTCCCCCACGTCCACGTTGAGGCAAGCCCGAGAATCACGTAGCTTATCAAGTCAATAACCCTGCTAGGTTGGCTCCGATGTGAGCACTTGATCTTGAGCTAGCTCGAGCACAAGGCACTCTCCAAGCGTCTTTTCCACTAGAGTGGTTCTTTGCCTCCTTCGACGGAGATGAACCCAATAGCTCCTCACAATTCATCTCAGGAGCAACTCATAATGTTCAATTGAGTGTTTTGACAGAAAGTGGCAGTAATCATCAAGAGTAACATGCAAACCACACAACGACCATGATCTCTAGTGCAACTCAATGCAATCTCTCAAAGCAATGCACTAGGATTACTCCAATCTCACAAAGAATGCAATCACTAGCAAGCAAATATGTGTGGAGGGTTAACTTGGGCTCTAGTATGTTTGGATATCAGCTAGGGGTCCAAGAGAGATGCCATGCCTAGGCTGGTTACCCATGGATAACCATAGAATGTAGTTGGTAGGTCAAGGGTAGTCCATAATACCCTAGTTTGCATGCATTGTACATTATAATACCCCGTCATGTACTGATAACCGATGGAGAGGGATTCCAAGCTCATACAACACTCATTTATTAACTCTCAAAGTATCTTGTATCATGTGTTCCTCCCTTTACCCGTGATCTCCAAAACTCTCAAAGTATCTCGTATCATGTGTTCCTCCCTTTACATGTGAACTTTGAAGCTCACACCGTTGCACCTTCGGCTCGACCTTAGAACCACAATGTACCTTCATTCAGCCCTCCCCTATTATCCTTGGATCATAGTACTGATTCCTCCCCTTCAACCCAAAAAGTGTGGGCAGCCTATTACTCAACAATTGGCATCGTCCATGAGGATCAAACCCAAGAAGCATGTTAGAATATGCAAGATAATTATCATTCAAGATAAACAAAAGGTAGGTATCTAAACATATCGAATAATGGACTTATGAACACCCAAAATAGTGAGATGTACAACTTGCATTGGATAATTACATTCATTAACATAACTAGCCATCTAACAGAGGGCTAACTAACCATGAGTGAGAGAGGGTGATGGAGACCACCCCTTCAGGCGGCCTTACACCCTAGCAGGATCTTCACCGGAGATTGGCGAAACATGTGAGGCAACAATAAGTGTTCCTAGTGATCTAGAGGATGAGGATGGGACGGAGGATGAGGACGATGGATGGAAATTCGTCGATGACCATGGATGTCAATCGGTACCCAATCCCTGTGGTAGATGTGGCAGAACCTACTCGAAATAACACATTTTTGAAGGCAGCTCAGTCTTCCACTAGACACTAAGCATCCTCGAAAGTGAGTTACATCGAATAGTCCATCAAGCACACTCCAAGGGAAGAACTCGAAACGATCCATGTTTTACATCTAGAATCCAATAATGAGTACGAGCTTACAATACTTAGTCCATTTCATACAACAAGAGTTCTTAGAAATTATTTAGTACAATACCTAGAGTTCAGAGTGTAATAATTAAACAGTGGAATGGAAATAGAATATCTAACGTAAATGATGTAAGGATCCATCTATGCCCACCTGAAGAATCCTCCATACAAGAGTTACTCCTCAAGCTACACCTACAACAGGGGTAAAATAAACTCTGAGTACACAATATACTCGCAAGACTCACCCGACTAGTGGAAATAGTTTTCCGACTCCAAGGAGTATTATAGGCTAATATGGGTTTGCTATTTTCTTTTTGTTTACAAAAAACATTACTAATAGTTCATACTTATAGTCAAGTTTTATTAGCAGTCATGAATTACTTCATTAGCAAACCATTCTAGGTAAGCACATGTTCTACTTTCAAGCAAGGGTTAATCAATCAGAACCATGTCACCATCTTTCATCTTCCTGTTCTTACTATGGTGCTAGACCATAGCAAAGTCGTACTGTCTACGGAAACGGCGATTCGCGAACCTAATGTATCCTAGCTAGGGTACCCCAAAATACACTGCCCCGTTTGTACCCCTAGGCACAAACAAGACCAACCCTATACAAGAATCTCCTCCTTATACTCCTCGACAATCTCCTCAAACTTGTGATCGCCGGTGGTCACGATCTCCACCAACTCGTTCTCTACATACATGCGATGATGATACAACACTTAGCATTTATGCAACAACAACTCTTAAAATAAGAATACGCATACTAAGCTACTAAGCGAGCCCTAATGACTAAGGTACTAAGCTAACTATTATTTTTGCCAAGCAAAGTGTTGGGTTCAACGAACAAACACCTAGCTTTACAAATGAAGAATATATCTTTATTTCTACTAATGATTTAATGTATATTGAAACAAAGAGCATTTAACTACCCTAACACTTAGTCTATTCCAAAGCTACAAAAATTACACCACATAATAATACAATAAAGCTACTATAAAAATTTCAGGACTAAAACTATCACCAATTTACAACAAAAATTCCTACAATATTAAACCTAATAATATTAAGAACTCTCAAATGATTTAATAGCTCCTGATATCAACATGTATATATATGAACTAAATATACTAACAGATAGAGCATAATTTTAGAAACCTAACAAAATTTATTTCACAATTTTTGGACACCTACATGATCTTATATGATTTACCAAAGATCAGCTCAAAATTTAAATTAGAAAACCATTTCTAATTCCTTATGAAAAAGAAAAACAAATTCTCCCGCGTGGCCCACATGCACGGCCCACGTGACACCGGCCCATGCGGAGACGGCCCGCGACGGGGAAATCCCGCGCGCGCTGATGTTTTTGAAAATAGACCTCGCATTCTTCCAAATTACAACTAAGTACTAATACTATTTTCCCCTCTCTTTCAAACCTTCTCACTTAATCCCCTAACTTTTCCCTAATTCACCTGCGCGCACCCCCGGCAACTCAATGCACGACAGCACGGTGAGCGGCGGCAATGAGCACCTACGCCGGCCACCTAGGACCTACGCAGGCCCACCTAATGGGTCAATCACCTTCTCTGACCTGAGCGGCTACACTAAGCGGCAGCGAGGGGTGGCTAGACACGCTAGAGCAAGCTACAGTGACGCGCGACCATCTGCGACGACGGCGCAGCTGCCCCGGTGATCTAGAGCACCTAAGAACCTAACTGATTAGCAAGGGAGCATCAGTAGACTACCGTGGACCTAGCTGAGGTGACAGTTGGGGTGGAGGATGACGGAGGAGGGCTGGCCATGTGCGACCGAGCCATGCGGTGGCACAGTCATGGCAGTGACAATGGGGAAGCGGTAGTGGTTCAGCTAAGGCGTGCAGGGTAGAGAAGGAGGCAAGGTGAAGCTAGTATTGCAAGTGAATTGGCTCAGGAGGGACGGTAGGAGGGCTGCCCATATCCACGGCTAGAAGCAGCCTTATCGGCACGGCGGCGAGGAAACTCCAAAATTGGAGGTTGGCCAAGCACGGTTCAGGGCTAGGTAGGGTCGGGCAATGAGAGGATGTGATGGTGAAGCTATGGATACGATGAATTGAATGGAGGTGATTGTTCGCTGGGTAAATTGGATGGCGCGACTCGTGGCAACGGTAGAGGGAGAAAGAGAGAGAGACGAGGCGCGGCTGGTGGGCTCGGCTCATCCTCACCTTGGCGGGATGCGGTCGGCGTGAACGTGGACGCACACGTGCAGACGGTACGGACAAGCGCGCGCGTCCCTGACTAGCATGGCCCGCGTGGTCGCAGTGTCTTAAATGACAAGACGACGACGAGCTTGGCCACATGTGCGCGGTAGTGGCGGCCTCGAACTGGGCCGGCAATAGCGTAGAGGGTACAGTGGACAGGCATGGACACGACGACGATGGGATGGCAGCAGCAGCATCATGGCGCGAGGCGGGTCGACAGTGCGGTGAGGCAGCAGTGCGCGGATGCAATGACAAGGTGATAGCGTCGGTAGTGGCTTCGTCGTGGCGCGGGGCGGGCGGCAGCAGCTCAGCGCGGCGAGGCCAGCTGTAGCCGAGCCACAACCAAGCCAGAGGCAGCCACGGCCGGCCGCGTGCGGCAGCGCGTGCACACGCGACCAACGCGGCGACACCGAGTGCCCGAGCGTGGTGACCGTGCCCACGCGGCCAACTAGCCCGAGACAGAGTCGTGCACGAATTTTAAAGCACCCAAAACAACTAAACGGTTGCTTCAGGAGCCAAACCATCTTCACCATGCTCAAGATGGCATATGAGACTACCAAATCGAGCTATAACACTACACCACCCCTTAACCCAATCTCTCCAAATAATTTGCTAAACATAGCAATGTCTAGCTACTGACAAACTTAAAAATTTTCTAAGTTTTTGAGCTGAACTTGATTTCAATTTGCAATTTCTAGGCTAGTAGAAATACTAGCTAGTAATATTATTTTTCAATAGCAAGTATTTCACTGTCATCTACAAAGTTTGTACTTCAAACTTTATTTAAGTATCACACACATGTTCTATAGTATTTTCGCTTAATAAAAATTAATTTTAAACCCTACTTGATATATATGAACTATTGAATCAACTTTCGTTTAACATTTTTATTAGTCATTTTAAGTTACAAGAAATTTATCTACACATTCTATCACGTGCATTAACACATAAACATGATGCTCATGATCAGTTTTAGTAAATGATTTAGAGTGTAACATCGAGGGATTTAGAGTGTAGCATCGAGGGTGTTACAGTAGACCTCTGTCCCATAGGAACTAGATCAAAATTTTGGGCTTTGGAGGATGACGATGACTCCGGTGAGGAGATCGTGTCCCAGTCTCCTTGTACGCTGGATATGGTGCGCCATGCGCCTGTTCATGGATTTTCCAAGAAGCAACTATATGAAGCGGAGACGGTGTTGTAGGATTCGTCGGTTTGTCGGCGGGTAAATGATTCTGTGACTCCGGATTCGAAAGATACAAAGGTTGTTTTGGTACAGAAAATTATGAAAGCGTGGATAGATGTTCAGCCGCCGGCGGTGATGCCATGGTCGGGGAAGCTACCACTGGTAGAGAACCGAGCTTTACTCCCGGTGGGGAACCCCCTCTAGTCCCGGTTCCCCACCCGGGAGCAAGCATCCGGGACTAAAGGGGGGGTCCTTTAGTCCCGGGTCAGGAACCGGGACTAAAGGAGGACCTTTAGTCCCGGTGGGTAACACCAACCGGGACTAAAGGTGCCTCCTGACATGCCACGATGGCCGGCACCTTTAGTCCCGGTTGGTAATACGAACCGGGACTAAAGGTTTTTTTCTTTTTTCTTTTCTTTTCATTTTTTTGTTTTCTTTTCAAAATAGGTTTTCGAAGTCGTATTGTACGCTGCTAATTATACATTTATATGCGCATATAGTATGTTTCAGTTCAAGCACAATGAACGTATTAAATCACACAATTCAAGCATAGAAATATATATATATATATATATATATATATATATATATATATATATATATATATATATATGCATGCATCATATATATATTTACATGCATGCATGCATATGTGTATTTTACATTATATTATTTCATGTGCATATATTACAAAAGATTGCATTATAGTTGTTGTGACATAACAAGTTTCTTCTCATCCTCTAGCTTGGCTTCAATGACAGTGTTGGGTCAAAGTAGAACTCGCCCTTGGAATCGATGACCTGCTCATTAAAAAATCCGGCTATAGACTCTTGAATTGCTTTGATTTGGTCTTGCCGTATGACCTTTTCCTCCAACCATCGAGTCTACAGGTTTGAATTAAAGGAAAATAAATTAATATATGTACATATATATATATATAAAGACATAGTAACACAATCAATAATAATAATTAAATGAATATATAGTGTATTTTTAACGTACTTTGAGTCTCTCTGTAGGAGTTCTTTGGGAGAGCACCTTGATAAACTTGCAAACATAGTAACCACAGTAGTTGTTCCCCTGTTCCTGCCTCAGACACCACTTTACGAGAAAAAGATTTGTCATCCAATCTGGTGATCCGGTGAAAGCTATATGTTTAATTAATAAAGATGATGCGATTCAGGGGACTTACTTTCAATGGGATTACATTCAGTGGCGCTTTGCATTTTTCCATGTGTTGCTTCTCAATAAAGGTTTTCCAAACACTGCCCAATAAAAAATTTGCCACGTCATCAGATATAGTTAATCATCATGTTTGTGTGTATATATAGTTGCTAGAGATCCCGAAATTACCTCTGGATAATATCTATCATATCTTGGTAGTCTTGTTGTGGTTTTCTCATCGAGTCATAGATTATCAAGTGACTTTTCACCAGATCGATGTCCATCAATATCCAGTGATTGCTGCATGTGTTTATAGGATATAACGCATAACACTCATTAATTAACTAGAATCAACATATGAGCCATTAAGGCTATGATCGACATGATTAACACTCACTTGAAGTTATAGGGAAAGAGTATATCCTTCTTGTGGCGTTGGTTCACTAAGAAGTTCATGATGTTACTCTCTGACTCAGACTTCCAATTAGTCATAGGAGTAATTGGGTCTTTGAATACTATATGGGGATCAACAAAACCAATTTCATTGCAGCCTTCCTTTCTGAGCTCTGTCATTGTAAATCTGCATATATATAGTACTTGTTAGGATAATTTATATGCATATGCACACATATGATGAGTTTAATAATAGATCGAAAGAATTATTACTTACAGGCAATAGCAGCTAATGATAACTTTGTCCAGAGAGGTAAGGTGGCATAGTTGATGAAATTCTGCAAAGTCAACATACATAACATCATCGCCACGGAACCAATGTTCGTCTCTAATTCTGACACCAACGCAGAAGTCTCCACTGGTAGACGCCTGCATGTACCACTTGTTTAGCAGGTACATTTGCGTCCCCAGATCAGATAAGGCTTGAGGGTTGTATAGACTCTGGCCTAGTACAAATTTTTTCTTCCAAATATCAACCTCCGCCGCACTCTCAATTTTTCCATCACCAAACATCTGGTAAAGGTCGAGACCAGTCTCATCAAGAAATTCACCAAGGTGATCCAAATCGACATCCGGAGGTATGTTTGCCTGATGCATTAATCCTAAATTCGAACCATATTCATTACCAACAACTAGCGGGGGGATTGATTGGTGCGCTTGTTGTCTGAGTTGGGCAACTCCTTTCCCTGCCCGCTTCTTTTTCTGTGCCGCCTCAATTGACTTGGTGAGAGTGCGGTCATAGTCTGATAACGTTGATTTGGACGGCTTACGAGATTCCCGCTGTTGATGCTGGTAAGAAGTCACCTTTTTTCTTAAAATATCCGGAGCTACGAAGAAGTACGGTTTCTCTGGGTTTCTCCTTGCTTCTTGATTCATTTTAAGTTTGTCATAGAATCTAGACATGTCTTTTTTATATGCATCAGTTCCTTCTTCCTTCTCTTCAGATATTATTTTGGGAATAGCCCTTGGTTTCACGGTGGCTTTCTTTGCAGGCGGGGACTGATTCTTCGTTTGAGGGGCTGGCCTCTTGCTAGGCTTCTTGGTAGGCGGGGGCGGGGGAGGCGTTGGAGACCTCCTTGGAGGTGTTGGCAGCGGCGTTGGAGACCTCCTTGGAGGTGTTGGTAGCGGCGTTGGAGACCTCCTTGGAGGTGGCGGCTGTGGCGTTGGAGACCTCCTTGGAGAGGGTGTGGATGCAGCCTCGTCTTCCAACACAATGTCATCGTACAGAGCACTATGATGATCTGGCGATTGAACAATTGGATTTAGGTTGGGGGAGGATCTGCTACAAAAAAAGGAATGACATATTATTATGAGCAGATTGTTAATTATTTAAGCCAATACAAATTAATGATGTAGTGTTTTCATCCGCACGTACCTATGGTGAGGTAGTTCAGAAGGAGGTGGAGCCGACATCCCTGGAATGATGATGTAGCGCTTGCGCCATAGAATGAATGTCTTCTCCGCTTCTCCTAGAGTCTTCTCGCCATCACCTCCAGGAATGTCAAGAGGCAAATCACTAAAACCTTTTTCAGCTTTATCTACCGAGATGGTGGCATATCCTTCTTGGATTATATTCCCATGAATCCTTGGTGTCTTGGTTCGGTCGATAGGATTAACAAGACCGATAGCCACCTTGATTGTGGAATTCTCCTTCGGAATGTGTAGCTCACACGTTGTACAAGGTTCAGTGACGTCATCCACAGGGAAGCGCAGTCCTGTGTCCCCTTGATTTGGTATCTCCGTGGAAGCGCAGCTGCTTTTCAACTGAACAGATTGGCTAATGTTGATTCCTGGCTCTGATGCCTGCTTGCTTGCACTCACTGCTATTTGCACTTGCCTTTTGATTTCCTCCTGCATTCTCGCTTCAAGGTTTTTTTCCCGCTCCTGTGCTTCACGCACCGCTTCCTCCAACCTCTGGAGCCGGTGTGCCTCTTCTTCCTTCTTTCTCTGGCGACTTCTGTAGGAAGGTCTGTCCTGAGGGAATCCATGCTCCCACGAGACACTTCCTTTGCCTCTAGTTCGGCCACCATGTTCAATAGTCCCGATGGCGTATGTCAGCTCATCCTTCTCTCTGTTGGGCCTGAACTCACCACTAGCAGCAGCTCTCTGAGCATAAAACAATCTTTCTGCTGCTTCTTGCAGTCTTGCGCCATAAACGCACTTCCCTGTCTCCTGGTCTAGTGTTCCCCCATGAGCGAAAAACCAATTCTTTGCACGTTCTCCCCACTCGAGTGATTCTGGTCTGATACCCTTGGCAAGAAGGTCTGCTTCCATTTTGTTCCACTTCTTAATGGCAGTCGGGTAGCCACCTGATCCCAAGGTATGGTGGTATGTCTTCTGTTGGGCATTACGTTGGTTCTTTATCACCCGACTCACACCCTCTTCTGAAGTCTTGTACTGTACAAACTCATCCCAATAGGGCCTCTGCTTTGAGATCGGGCCTGGGACAGTAAAATCTGGTGCTATGTTCTTCTTGACATACGTCGTGTATAGGTGTTTCTTCCAAGTCTGAAACTGGGTGGCCATCTTCTTCATTGCCCAATCCCTAACTCGCTCCTTCAATTCATCACCATCTATTATATCATCATAATCATCTGTTTGGAGCGTGAAATGTACCAAGACATCATTCCAAATTAACGCCTTGTCACGATCGGAGACAAAACTGATATGAGGAGCATTGGTCTTCTTCTTCCATTCACGGGTACTAATCGGGAGCCGGTCCCGTACAAGGTAACCACAGTGGTGCACAAATTTCATTTTATTCGGCCCCCCCGGTTCTCCTGTATCCACATTGAACTCCGAGATGATGAAGCGACCCTCCAATGGCTTTTTGGGACCTCGAACATTTTTACTCTTCGTTGTAGTTGTTGATGTCGATCCAGAGGGCTACAAAACATAAACATTATTTTTAATGTCATGAGCACACATAAGACATATGATAATATATATATATAGCTAATAATAAAAAATATATACTTGGCCAATATGTTGTTGCTCATTTTGTTCAAGAGCTAAGTACTGACTCCCGTCATCTACATCCTCTTGCACGTTATTTTTAGCACCATCATCGCCGGCAACTTGAGTGCCAGTGTTGATCAAATTCATCATCAACTCCTCCTCATCCATATTTCTCGGGTCGGCCATCTAGCTTCAAAAAACAAAACCAATATATAGTACGTCAAATCTTTGCTTATTACATGCGTAAAATCTACAAACAATATGCATTATTAAATCTTGCCCCTCGATCACGGACGCAATTCGCCACACTAGGACGAACTACGTCGGTACTAGGGCGAATTAGGGCACGAGAAAGGGCGGTGTGACAAGAGTGGCGGTGCTCCACTCCGCCGTATATATGTCTGTACACATGGGTGAACGAGGGCGGCGGTGCTCCGCCGTATACATAGAAACGCATGGACGAAATGCATATGAATACAAATGACGTATATATACGTGTCGGCGCGGTGGCCGGTGTGCTGACGACGATGACGTGAGGCGGGCCGGCGTGCTGACGACGACGACGACGTGAGGCGGGCCGGGGCGGTGTCGGTGCGTGATGTTGTGATCCTATGTACCATGTGATCAACCATGTAGTCATTCATCATATGAGAAAATTCTATGTTAATAATATAAGTATAAGCCATTATGAAATGTAAGTATACGTGTCTTATTGCTCATATAACCATTACTATTTCCGAAATGATAAGAATTTATTTTCTTCTTCTACAGGCGATCTCTGATGCTATGATATAAAGTTTGAAGATAGTCTTCCCGGAAAAAAATATGTAATGCTCATATTACTTTAGCAACATTAATATATTATATCTGTATATTCAAAGTTCACAAATGAAGAAACATGTGATATTTTTGATAAACTAAAAAACGCTTAGTTTATAAACTGGGTATCAAAATTGAGTTCCTATTTGACCATTATATATCCTACAACAAATCCTTCAAAAAAAAGACCCTACATGAATATATTTGGATAAAATTTCGTTAACAAACATTGATCTATGAAGATAGAAAAAATTCTTCTATTGAAACTGCATCTTGAAATAATGGCATATCATATAGTGATGAATATATGGCGGTTGATGGGCTGGATCATTAGCGGATGGTTCGTAGCGTTGTTTCCAAATAATATATAGCGTGTTTATTATACAAGCCATGGATTTACATCGATCTAATTAATTTCTAAAGTAATTTCATTGGTGATCCTTAATTATACTTGTCATTTAGAGTTCCAAATATTCAAAACTTGCCTTAAGATATATTTTTATTTAAAATCATTTAGAGTTCCAAATATTCATTTTTAGTTTCTATAGATTTTGTGATTCAAAATTTGGAATTTTCAATCGACCTCGACCGTTGACATGGCTTACACCAAAGTTGTAGTTTTCGACGTGATCTATAACTCGGCAGTGGAGGGCTCGGACGAATGTACAAAGAGATCGACGAATATATCACCTCGAAGCTCGGCAGTGTACGTACTGGAGGGCCTCGGGCCGGCGCGGTGGGGCAACGCGCGGTGGAGGGCCTCGGGCGCGGAGGAGGGCGCGGTGGAGGGCCACGGGCAAGCGCGGAGGAGGGGCACGGGCGCGCGCGGTGGAGGCCGCACGAGGAAGAAGACGGCGGCGCCGGTGTCACGGAAGGCGAACGGACGCGGCGCGAGGTCGAAGAAGAGGCCGGGCGGCGGTGTTCGACGAGGAAGAAGACGAGCAGATCGATCTGCCAGGCGCTGGAGGTTATATAGCAGAGGAGAATTACTCCCGGTGCCAGCCACCAACCGGGAGTAAAAACCCTTTACTCCCGGTGCGTATTACCAACCGGGAGTAAAGGTTCCTTTACTCCCGGTGCGTGTTACCAACCGGGAGTAAAGGTATACCTTTACTCCCGGTTGGTAACACGCACCGGGAGTAAAGGCTTTTTTTGGCGGGCCACGAAACTGCAGCCCACCTTTACTCCCGGGTGGGCTTCCCACCCGGGAGTAAAGGTGGCCTGCAGTTTCGTTTCCCGCCTGTTTTAAGCAATAGTCTTGTTAAATACAATAGAAATGCAATAGTTTTTATTAAATACATAGTAAATTAAATAAAAGGCATAAAATTATTTTGTTAAAAATATGAATTTTATTTTTGTTTATTGCACATAGGAAAAATCGATAACCTAACTTTTTTATTTTTTGTTAGAATTATAAAACATAATGTAACTAATATTTATTATTTCGTTAATGCAAAAATGTAGTGTTTAATTAAAATTATTAAAATTATTGGTTTTGGACAGGAAATTTGTTTTCACATCATTTTAACGTTAATATTTTAATTTTTCATCACTCAGTATCCTAATTTACCTTTTTGAGAGAGAAATCCCACCAAATCAAACATTGATTTAATTTGAAATATGACATAATAAACATCTGAATTCACAATTATTACATAATATCTCAAACACACACTATATTAAATCACTATATCATCAAGTGGGCACAGCAGTGAACTTCTTCTTTACGTATGTCCCTTGGTTATGATCGCTTCGTAACCATGGAGTGTCCTCATCATTTACCAAGATGCTAGGGTCTTTGTTCACTTTGAAGGGCGGAATTCGGTCATCCTTTTCATATTCTTCTGACATGTCCGACTTGTCCTCAATTCCCACGATGACTCTTTTCCCTGAAAGAACTATGTGGCGCTTTGGCTCTTTGGTTGAGTCATTATCGTTTTTCCCTCTTTTTGGTTTGGTAGACATATCATTGACATAGAACACCTGATTCACATCCTTGGCAAGGACGAATGGTTCGTCTTTGTACCCAATATTACTAAGGTCTACTGTTGTCATTCCATACTCGTTGTCTACTGTTACTCCGCCTCCGGTCACCTTGACCCATTGGCACTTGAACAATGGGATCTTCAAAGTAGGTGCATATTCTAGTTCCCATATTTCATCTATGCGTCCATAATATGTCTGCTTATTCCCATTCGGGTCTGTGGCATCTATGCGGACACCACTGTTTTGGTTGGTACTCCTTTTATCTTGGGCTACTGTGTAGAATATGTTCCCATTTATCTCGTACCCTTTGTATGTGACGATATGCCATGATGGTTGCATAGCCAATAAATACAGTTGCTCATGGATGCTCTCATCACCTTGACATTTTTTTCGCAACCAACCGCCGAAAGTTTCCATGTGCTTATGCGTAATCCAAGCTTCAGTCTTGCCTGGAAACTCGGATCGTAAGAGATCCTTGTGTGTCTCAATATACGGATCTACCAAAGAGGAGTTCTGTAGAACTGTGTAGTGCGCTTTATTGAAATAATCATCATCCGTACCAATATATGTTTTCCTCCCTAGTGTCCCCTTTCCGCTTAGTCTCCCCTCATGTCTCGATTCAGGAACACCAATCGAGTCAAGGTCGGGAATAAAGTCAACACAGAACTCAATGACCTCTTCTGTTCCATAGCCCTTGGCGATGCTTCCTTCTGGGCGAGCACGGTTGTGAACATATTTCTTTAGGACTCCCATGAATCTCTCTAAGGGGAACATGTTGTGTAGGAACACAGGACCGAGAGTGAAAATCTCCTTGACTAGGTGAACTAGGAGGTGTGTCATAATATCAAAGAAGGAAGGAGGGAACACTAACTCAAAGCTGACGAGACATTGAACCACATCATTCTGTAGTTTAGCTAGATCAGTTGGATCAATTGCCTTCTGAGAAATTGCATTGAGGAATGCACATAGCTTTACGGTGGCTAGACGTACATTTGGAGGTAGAATTCCTCTTAATGCAACTGGAAGTAATTGCGTCATGAGAACGTGACAGTCATGGGACTTTAAGTTACAGAATTTCTTCTCTGTCACATTTATAATACCCTTTATATTCGAGGAGAATCCAGATGGTACCTTGATGTTGTTTAAGCATTCAAACATGATTTCCTTCTCCTCTTTGCTTAGAGTGTAGCTAGCAGGACGTAAGTAATGGCGTCCATCATCTGTCTTCTCTGGATGCAGGTTGTCTCTTTCTCTCAAACAACGCAGGTCCTGTCGTGCTTCAAATGTGTCCTTAGGCTTTCCATACACACCCATAAAGCCTAGCAGGTTCACACAAAGATTCTTCGTCAGGTGCATCACGTCGATCGAGCTACGGACCTCCAGGACTTGCCAATAGGGTAGGTCCCAAAATATGGACTTTTTCTTCCACATGGGTGCGTGACCGTTAGCGTCTTTCGGAATAGGTTGGCTTCCATGTCCTTTTCCAAAGACGACTTTCACATCATTGACCATATCGAGTACATCCTCACCGGTTCGGTTGCGAGGCTTGGTCAGGTGGTCTGCTTTCCCTTTAAAATGCTTACCTTTCTTTCTTACGGGGTGATTTGCAGGAAGAAATCGACGATGGCCAAGGTACACGACCTTTCGACATTTTTTCAAGAATACACCTCTAATATCACCGAAGCAGTGTGTGCATGCATTATATCCCTTGTTTGACTGTCCTGAAAGATTACTTAGAGCAGGCCAATCATTGATTGTTACGAACAACAATGCTCGCAGATCAAAGTGTTCCTGTTTGTACTCATCCCACACACGTACACCTTCTTTATTCCACAAAATGAGAAGTTCATCAATAAGTGGTCTCAGGTACACATCGATGTCATTGCCAGGTTGCTTCGGGCCTTGGATGAGCACAGGCATCATAATGAACTTCCGCTTCATGCATAACCAAGGAGGAATGTTGTAGATACTTAGAGTAACAGGCCAAGTGCTATGACTACTGTTCTGCTCTCCAAAAGGATTGATACCATCTGTACTTAAAGCAAACCTTAAGTTTCTTGCGTCATTTGCAAACTCCGGGAATTCTCTATCGATTGCTCTCCACTGGGACCCATCAGCAGGGTGTCTCAACATATTGTCTACCTTACGGTCTTCTTTGTGCCATCGTAACAATTTTGCATGTTCTTTGTTTCTGAACAGACGTTTCAAGCGTGGTATTATAGGAGCATACCACATAACCTTGGCAGGGATTTTCTTACGTGGACGTTCGCCCTCAACATCACCAGGGTCATCTCGCCTGATCTTATACCGCGACGCATGGCATACCGGGCATGCATCCAATTTCTCGTACTCTTTGCCACGGTATAGGATGCAGTCATTAGGACATGCATGTATCTTCTCTATTTCTAGCCCCATAGGACAGACAACTTGTTTTGCTTCGTAGGTAGTGGCGGGCAATTCATTGTACTTCGGAAGCATCTTCTTTTGGATTTTTAGTAACTCTCCAAATCCCTTGTCAGATACACCATTCTTTGCCTTCCATTGCAGCAATTCTAGTGTGGTTCCCAACTTTTTCTGCCCTGCATCACAAGTTGGGTACAACAATTTCTTGTGATCTTCTAGCATCCGCTCGAACTTGATCTTCTCCTTTTCACTTTCACATTCTCTTTGTGCATCACGAATGACCTGACAAAGATCATCAGCCGGCTCATCTTCTGCGGCTACCTCTTCTTCAGCTTCTCCCATTGCAGTATCATTGAAGCACGCACCATCAGGAATAATATCATTGTCGTCCCATTGTTCTTCTTCATCTTCTTCCATTACAACACCGGTTTCTCCGTGCTTTGTCCAACAAATATAGTTTGGCATGAAACCCGACTTGAACAAGTGTGAATGAAGAGTCCTTGAGCAAGGATATTCCACCGTATTCTTACATATGGCACATGGGCAGCACATGAAACCGTCGCGTTTGTTTGTCTCGGCCGCACGTAATAAAGAATGCACGCCGTCAATGAACTCTTGTGAGCGGCGATCAGCATTATACATCCAATGACGGCTCATCTGCATTACATGACATAAATATCATATTAAAACCTAGATCATAATTAATTATTTATACAACATGCGTGCCACCACAAAAGATACAAATTTATGAAAGCATCGCTACAATGTAGACAATCCCAACTACCACTAAAAGAACTAAAGCTAAAATACATTTCAGGAGCACAAGGATTTCGCGACCAATCTCAACTAAAACAGACAGATCCCCCGATTGTGCAACATCTTTGGGCTTCTTCGACTGGATCACTGCCTCATTAGCCGCCGTATCTGCCTGTTGTGCAAGATATTTTTGCACGAGTTCAACATACTCTTCCTCCCAGTAGAAGCCTGAACATCGTCCACTGCCATCCCACTGAAATTAAAACAAAAAACTAGAACTTTAATCACAACCATCATGAAAATAGGTATAAACTAACCATAATCATTAAATACGATAAAATAACTCACATTGCGATCCGGACACTTGTAGAAGATACGATCCTTGTTGGGACCCTCCTTCTTCACTCGGTACTCCATCACAATCTTCATCTCATCACGACACTTGCCGCATGGAATGAGAGGAAGGCCCGGCCTAAGTCGCTTTGGAAACCCATGAGAGGCCGAGGACCCGGAAGCAGTTGCCATCTACTCTCTATACTCATTTTTTAATACACTATAAATTTCTTCTTTTATAAACAAATAAAATTAACAAACTATAAAATTATCTAGATCTCTAAACAATGATATTTTTAATGGTCATTGTGTTCTCGTCTTTTACTGCGGCAGGTAAGTAATTCATATGATATTTCCGCAAATTAACAGAAGAATGGGAATGTACACACATAACAGACTACTACGACGATATCGGGACGTGTGAATAAATAACCATCCGTACTAGTTGACCTTGCTTACGTGATCATCTCGGCGAGCATTTCTCCACCGGACAGCACCGTACTTGGTCAAGGAAGAGCTCCGATTCTATGAGGAAGGGAACACGGTCTCCCACGACCGTTGTCGCTCTCCCTCGTAGAATCAAAGCTCCTCCTTGATGTCCGTTACCGCTCGACAGAGAACATGCTTGCCGAGCTGAACACGGTCCGCAAGTTCAACTAGTACGGATTTTCTATAATTTTCTAACTATTTTCTAAGTTTTTATTTATATATACTACGTTTAGGTACGGTGATTGACAGACTACTACGACGATATCGGGACATGTGAATAAATAACCATCCGTACTAGTTGACCTTGCTTACGTGATCAGCTCGGCGAGGATTTCTCCACCGGACGGCACCGTACTTGGTCAAGGAAGAGCTCCGATTCTACGAGGAAGGGAACACGGTCTTCCACGACCGTTATCGCTCTCCCTCGTAGAATCAAAGCTCCTCCTTGACGTCCGTTACCGCTCGGCAGAGAACATCCTCGCCGACCTGAACACGGTCCGCAAGTTCAACTAGTAAGGATTTGCTATAATTTTCTAACTATTTTCTAACTTTATATTTATATATACTTTAACCTTCTTTCATGTAAATATGCAAGCTTAAAGTGATTTTGAGCTCAAATTGCTTACAAATGAAAAAAAACCACAATAAAGAACCATAAATATATATAGTGAATAAAATGGTATAAGAAAATGGTAAAAAATGAGAGTATGAGATTGGTAACCTTTACAACTGAAGAATCGACGGAGGAATCGAAGAATGGATGGAGGAACAATGGAGGGAGGGAGGAAGCAAGAACACTACTGCAGTGAGCTTCAAAATGTGCTGAGCTCGGGCTCGGGGAGGAAGGAGGAGACGGCCGATTTATAAAGGGAGAACATTTAGTCCCGGTTGATAGATCCAATCGGGACTAAAGGTAACTTTCCAACCCCGGGCGCAGCCACGGCCCGGGAGTAGACCTTTACTCCCGGTTGGAGCCACCAACCGGGAGTAAAAGTATACCTTTAGTCCCGGTTGGTGGCTCCAACCGGGACTAAAGGTCCCTGCCACCTCTGTCTGGCGCAGTAGCCGTTGGGCAGGAACCTTTAGTCCCGGTTGGAGCCACCAACCGGGACTAAAGGTATTTCTAGTCCCGGGGGCAAAAAATTCCGGGACTAGAGCCCATTTTGGCCGAGGATCAAAGGTCTGTTCTCTACTAGTGTACCGCGACCAAGGGTCTCGCCGATGTTTACCCTTGGAGATTGCGCAGCAAGGGCCGTGCGTGGCCGACGGCGAATCAAGGACGGCACTCTAACAGAGGTTTTAGAGCAGTTTGATTCATCGTCGCCAGAGACGATGAAGATATCAGTGGCCACCGGCAGTAGTGCTAGTGTGGTTCAATTTCAAAAGCTGCATGTTTTGCGTGATCCACCAGTGGCCACCGGTAGTAGTGCTAGTGCGGTTCAAATTCAGACGCTGCGAGATTTGCGTGATCCCGTTTCTGCGCACAGTGGCCAAACTACGTCTCAGTCCAACATGCAGGCAAGGTTGGGTGGGCCTCGTGTAGAGGACCAACGTGGGCCTTGTGTGCCATTTGGGCTGGGTCACATTAGACACCGTTGTGGCAAATTGGCGGCGCGTTTTTTACTCGGTAATTACGATCTAGACGCCATTAACGCAAAAACCCTAGCAACCACTCCCTTCTCGGCCTTTCCTTCGTACGCTCTGGTGTTGTGTGTAGGCATGGCAGCAGCGGGCGCAGGTGGTGTGGGGAACGGTGGCTTCAGCAGTGATGGTGGCGGCACTAGAGGAAGGGGTTTTGGGGCTGGCTGTGGTGGAGGTCTTGCAGGTGGTGGTGATGGTGCGCGTGGCGGGCGACAGGCCTATGGCGGCGGGTACGGCTACAACCACGATGGCATGCACTTCAACGAACCTCGCTTTAATCACAACTCGGGGCTCATCCACCTAACTACGGCCCGGGCTGAGATTACGAGCGGGGGCGAGGTGGTCGCTACGGCAGCAATGGTGGTCGTGGGTGGAACGGAGGCTATCGACAAGGTTGAAATTATCAAAGGCAAGCGCAGTGGTTTCAGAGGGTGCCACCACACAGCCACTACAGCATCAAGCGCCGTCACCTCCGCAATTGCCGAACATGCCAGTGAACCAACAGCAGCAGCCATCCCAACCACAGTCGGTGGTCTCAGGTATGGTTCCTCAGCCCCAGACGGTGTGACAAGGGTTGCGGTCAGACAAGCAGGAACTGAACGACAAGGGACAGCAGCACATAGGGTCAACTAATTGCAGCATGGACAAAGGCGACAAGGGGGGCAGTCACAGTTAGCTTCTCAGGTTCTGAAGGGCTCCTCATCAGCTTCGGGGGCAGCGAACGTGCGGACAGAGAACTTGGAGATTGTGAAGGCCAATGCTGGTGCTGTCGATGCACAAAGGACAGCCACCGCCAAAATATGCAGGCGGTGTGGAATCAAGGGACACTTGATGTTTGAATGCACGGCGGTTGTCTTCTGTGAAATCTATAAGAGTATTGACCACGCAATGAGTCGGTGTTCGGTCCTTAAGGAACCCAAACCAGTAGCACAACTGGTTGGTCAGGCCGCTGATGCACTTGCAAGTTTCCATATTCCACATGCTCCCATCTAGCCAACGAAAAAGATTCTAGAATGGCTTTGGTTACTACTATAGGTAAGACTCTGACAGAGGAGGAGGTCGTTGCATGTTTGCGTGTGTTGGTCTCTGACACTTTTGCATGGGAAGTAAAATGGCATAATGGCTTCGAATTCAAGGTTCTGTTCCCCACAAAAGCTGATCTCACGAAGATGACAAGGTTCAATGCAGAGACGAAGGAAGGAGTGACTCTCAAATTTGAAGAATTTAAGGAGGATGAGGAGTATTTTGGGCATGCTTTGCCGGTGGTGTGGATGCGGGTAACGTACTTACCAACAATTCTAAGGGAGTATGTCATTCTGTGGGCACTAGGAACTTTTTTGGTGTCACGCATCGGCCGGTTTGTGGTAGCAGTGCTGGAACCTGATGCCATCCCGACAAAGCTAGATGTCATTATTGGTAATAGATATTTTCAGCTGACTTTTGAGGTTTAGCCATATTTACCAAATATAGGGTTGAGGAGTAAATGGATCACACAAATTGAGGGGAATGACGATCGTGGCAATGCTGCAGCGAAGGATACAGAAATGAAGGAAGCAGGAAATAATGGGAACACTAATATATCAAATGCAAGTGCTGGGAACGCAGAAACTAATCGCAAGACCAGAAATGATGTTCCTGAGGCATAGATGGACTTGGATTTTTCAAATGATGATTTACTAGGCGGGGAAAATGATTTAAGTGATGCATCATATGATTTTTTTAGGAGTTCAAAAAGGAAATTCGGTGAATGTGAGGAATACAGCAACGCTAACAGCTTCAGCATCGACTCGTTTCACCTTGCAGCCCACTAGGGCAGGTGGGAATGTGGTAGAACCGCTCGAAATAGCACGTTTCTGGAGACGCTCGTCTTCCACTAGACGCTAAGCACCCTGAAAGTAAGCTACATCATATAGTCCCGTTGAGCACACCCCAAGGCAGAACTCGAATAATCCATGTTTTTCATACAGGATCCAATAATGAGAACGAATTTACAATACTTAGTCCATTTTATATAACAAGAGTTCTCAGAAATACATTATTACAATACCAAGTTCAGAGTACGGAATTTAAACAGTGGAATTAAAATAAACCCTGAGTACACAATGTACTCGTAAGACTTACCTGACTAGTGGGAATAATTAACTGACTCCAAAGGATATGATAAGCTTTATGGTTTGCTGGGTTTCTTTTTTGTTTGCGAAAAGCATTACTAGTAGTGAATCCTTATTTATGTGTTTTATTAGCAGTCATGATTAGTTCATTAGCTAACCATTCTATGTAAGCACATGTTCTACTTTCAAGCAAGAGTTGAGCAATCAGATCCATTCACTCTCTTTCATCCTATAGTTCTTACTACGGTGCTAGATCATAGCCAAGCCATACCGTATCACACGACGATTCACGAACCAATGTATCCCAATTGGGTACCCCGAAACACAAGCCCCACTTGTACCCCAGGCACAAGCAAGACCAACCCATCACTCTCCTATCAAGGGGTCCAGGTCCCCGTCCAAACTTGGACTCCAAGCCCACACTCCTAAGTCCTAGACTCAGTGTGGTGCTTAGACCTCCACCATCCCCGCCTCCAATTAGTCGGTCCGGAAAGAGCCAGAACCCACGACAAGAGAGCAACGAGCCTTCCCGCTCCCATAAGCAAGTATGTGCTCAGGATAATAAGTCTGTGACCTGACTAGAATCCACAGCAATGGACGGTGCTTAACCGACACAGATAGGGAAAACAGCGTAACTAAGCTATGTCCCGTTGGTCGCGGGACAACCTATTACACCCACCAATACCCGTACCATGTCCCTGTCTAGTCTCCATTTCCTTTCACCATTTTATTATGAGAGTAATAATAATAACCACCTTTTATGAGTAACGGTAGGTTACTCACGCTACCGATAGTCCAAGCATAGCAGCTACTCGACCTATGCTAGTAGGACTTATATGTATATTTATCTATGCATGTAGTTTCTGAAAGCATCTAGGCCCCTAGTTGGGTTTCGGTGATGAATGACAATACATGATTATTGTGACTAATGTGTGTTTTGTAGAGGTAAATTAAGTTAGGTCACAGTTATGGAGATCGATTGGGCTATCATTGTGGTCATGCCCCTACGATGGAAATCGTTTTGGTTTTTAAAGGATGGACAACAAGGTTAAGGATGGACTAGTTCTAAGTGTTGTTTGGTGTTGAGGAGACACTTAGAGTAGTTTATGACTTTGTTTTTCCTTTGGCCATACTATTAAGGGGGGTATGGATGGGTAGCTTGATCTAGGTGAGTCTAGTGAGTTAGGTGTGATACACACTTAGCACTAGGTAGCTCCTAAAAGCCCTTAGATCCATTGGAGCAAACTTCATTCACATATGAGTTGGAAGTGAATGGAGGGTCAAATGCTGACCAGACACTGGTTTCGGAGTGACCGGACGCTGGTGCAGAGTCCGGTTAGTTCATTTGATTAAGGTGAAATCATCTGGTGCGACCGGGCACTGAGAGGTGAATTGACCGGACGCTGAGTCCCAGCGTTCGGTCGACTTCAGTAAGGTTCTAGAGAGGGAAATCGTGACCAGACACGTCTGGTCACAACTGAAACACTAGAGATCGAGGAGAACTGACCGAAGCGTCCGCTCAATATGATCGAAGTGTCCGATCACCCTGCAGAGGCACATAACGGTTTATTTTTCAACCAAGGTTATAAGAAGAGCAAGGCCCTAGTGAGGTGATTGAGATTTGAGAATCCTAAAGAGAGCCCTCATTCGTGAAAGTAAGAGTAGCAAAGTGTGCATCCACCCTTCTCATTAGGCTTGTTGTGGTCAAGTGAGAGTTTGTGCTTGTTACTCTTGGTAATCACCATTATCTAGATAGCTTGGTGGTGATTGGGAGCTTGGTGATCATCCGGCGGAGCTTATGGATGACCCAACTCAAGTTGTGAGCAGTTGTGTGTGATTCACCACGACTGAGTGTCAAACAATTAACCCATAGAGAGCACTTGATCCTTGTGCGGATCAAGGGGAAGCTACACCCTTGCGCGGGTGCTCCAACGAGGACTAGTGGGGAGTGGTGACTCTCCGATACCTCGGCAAAACATCGCCGCCCTTTAACAAACCGATCCAAAACCAAGAAAGAAAGAAAAGAAGGAATTTTATTACAAGGTTCGCTAGACTTGCTTCTCTTCCTTCTCTCTTTACTTTGAGCATTTACTTTGAGCAATTCAATTCTTGTCATTTACATTCATAGAATTGCCATGCTAGAGTAGGATTAAAACATAGGTTGCTAACTTTTGTGCGGTAGATCAATAGAATTAGCCCAATTCACCCTTTTCTTGGGCATCTTGATCCTTTTTAGTTTCAATATAAATTATGTAACATAAATGCACATCACACATATATATCCAGTGATTATTTAAAATAGGGGTTATACACCGGGGCTTACCTTGGGCAGGCAGGGTATCAGCTAAGTCAATCGGTGATGGCTCTAGGACCTCCTCCTACATAAGGACCTTCTCCTCGTACTCCTCGATCATCTCCTCGTACTCCTACTCTTCGGCGGTCATGAACTCCACCAACTCATTCTCTACATGCATGCAACAAAGATGCAACACTTAGTATTTTGGCAACATCAACTCTTAAAATAAGAATACATATGCTAAGCTACTAAGCTAGCTCTAATGACTAAGATACTAAGCTAATCATTATCTCTACCAAATAGATTCCAAGCTCACCCTACAAGTGCTTAATTTTTTATAAACCAATATCATGCCATTATTCATTTAGCCTTAATGGGTATTTAGCTACCATATTAAATAGTCTATTTTAGGGCTACAAAAATTACAATGAGCACATAATAATACAATGAAGCTACTATAAAAATTTTAGGGGTTTTGCTATCACTAATCTACCACAAAAATTCCTACAATAATTAACTTAATAATATTAAGCACTCTCAAATGATTTAATAGCTCCTGGTATCAACTAGCACATATATGAACTAAATACACTAACAGATAGAGCACAATTTTAGAAACCTAACAAAATTTATTTCATAATTTTTGGATATCTACATTATTTTATACTAATTATCAAAGTTCAGCTCAGAATTAAAATGAAAAGCTATTTCTATTTTCCACGAAAAACATAAATCGATTTTGGCCCAACGCTGCCCACGTGCGGAGGCAGCCCACGGCGGGGAGCCCGCGCATGCTGGCACTCTTGCAAAAACACCCTCGTGTCATTAGACAATAGCACGAACACTACATGTACTATTTCTATAGACAACGACTTTGCAACGGAGCCCTCATATCTTTTCACCTTCGCACCGGAGAGGTCCCCGAGATGCCCCATGCTCGTCGGCGTGGTGGGCGGTGGGACTAGGCAATACACCGGCCATCCGAGACCCTTGTAGACCTAGATAGGGGACTAATGCTCACCTATGGGCCAACACACGATGATGGGCGATGGTTGCACAAACGGGGGTGAAGCAGAGCAGGCTCTCCCCGGCATCGGCGACTTGTAGCGCCGACAACCGTGTTTCGGTGAGCTAGAGTGTACAACAGATAATCGAGGTGATGGGTGTAACACCCCGGTGTTATGCCAGCATTTAGGCACTGCAAATCATGCATATTATGCATCATCAAGCATCCTAATCATACATGCCTAATCATGCAAATAATAACTAAAATCCTGCTTCGAAACGTATGAAACATGCTCGTGAAACATGAATGTTGCATACACTTGTTTAGAGTTGTTTTTGCCCAAATTATGCTCGCTAGGTTAGTAAAACATGTTTGGCTATGATTGTAAATCATCTAGAAGCACAATTTTTGGAGCAAAGTTTGTATTTAAAATATTGCCAAATTTTGCTTTAAAAATAATTCTTCAAAATTAGGATTTTGAATTAATATTGAGTTTAATTTGGTAATCAAAATCTATTTGGAATTTAACTTTGGTCATAAAAGCAAAGTTGTAGATATTGAAAAATGGAACAAATTTCATTTTTACACCAATTTGTGAAAATGCTTTTAAATGGCTCAAAACGGGATTTGAGTTCTGTTTATTTGAGAAATAAAAAGAAAATTATTTCATTTTCGCTTAATAGGCCGCCGCCTCGCTTCTCGGCCCATGGCCGAAGCCGGCTCGGCCTGCCACCGCGCCCATTGCTCGCCCGCCCCACGTCTGGCCCAGCAACGCCTTCGCCGTGGCCCAGCCCACCTCGCGCGCCCGGCCTGCCTCCGTGCTGTGCCACGCCGTTCCCGAGCGCCGTGTCCCGACCAGTGCCAGAGCGTGACCGCCGCGTGGTGGCCATGTGTCGGCGACGCATGCCGTGCGGCAGCCACGGCCTGCCTTTGCTTCCACGCACTCACCTTCATCTGTTGAAGCCGCTGCGCTCCCCACTTCGCCCTCTCGCTCTCTCAGACGCAGTGCCAGCAGCAGCGCGCGCCCGCTCTCACCACCGAATGCCGCCGCTGCCCCGTCAGCGACATACCCCCTTCCACGCCCTCTTCCTTCGATTCTCGCTGCCAGCAGCTCTGCCTAGGGTCCCTGCCTCGCCTGTGCTCGCTCGCGGCCGCCGTCGTCGAGGTAAGGGCCGAGCTTAGCCGCCTCCTTCCTCTCCAGCGAGCGCGCTGCCATGGCCGTGTGGTCCGTCACACCGCCGGGCCAATGCCACCCTCCCAGCCGGTGTGGCTCGGCGTGGTGTGCACGCTGGCACCGCCCGCGCCACCGGAAGGGCTCACCGCCGGTGAGCACCGGTCGGCGGAGCTCCTCCCCTGCTCTTGGGTCGCTGACCCATGGGGCCATAGGGCCTAGCCGTAGTGGCTGGTGAAGGTTCTAGGTGCACAGCACCGGGTGCACCCAGTAATTGTGTCGGCTGATTTTAAAAGGGATTTAAGAAATGCTTTTTCAGATTTCTGTTAAATGCTTGGGATAATGTTTGTGTACTCATTTTGGCTCCAAATTTGTTGAAACAAATTTTGCTAGGTTCCTTGTCACCAGATCTATATGATAAAAATATTGCATGTCATTTTTGAGATACTTTTCTTGTAGAGCTTTAATTAATTCTTGATATTGCTGATATCTTGTAAAATGGTTAGTAAATCCTATATGTATCAAAAAAATATGATTCCAAGTTTGTTACTCTTCTTGTGTAATGTACTTCCTAGGAGAAATATGTGTCATGCATGTACTATAGAAAAATTATGAGGTGTAGTTCAAGTGCCTTTAATGGCTGATTTTTGTTATTTTTTCTAGAGAGCAAAATTTGTATAAAACATGCATGTGATAATTTTTGTACAGTGATTATTTGTTGTGTAGAACATAGGAAAAATATTTCATCTGGTGTTTGACACTTTTCACAGTACAAAGTATTTTCATGTTCATAATCATGCCATAGCTTGTTATTTTTGTGTAGGCTAATCCACTCATTCAAATACCATAAAAATCTGATGGTAGACTACTTAGGGTAGTACTGTGCTATGGTAATTTTCTCAGATTTTTTTGAGCTATAAAAATAGATGTTGTTATTCAAACCTATTATTAACTAGGGTTAATCAAATGTTACTTTGTGTATGCTTAAGGAATTAGTGAAGCTTTGGTGTATCTTTGAAGCATTTAATGAGATGTGTTAACTTAGCATATTAGTAGTAGAAGAGAATGCAGTAGATAACATGTGCTTGTAGTATATGTTCTTGGATGATGTTGACTACCTTGCATTCAAGCATATCCATTGTATTCATTTCATCCGATGCACTTTTTGCATAAGCACTTACGCACATGCATCATATAGGATCGCAAACCGAGAACCCAGTCATCATACCCAAGGAGCCTGAGGAGCAGCTCGAGGTGCAGCTACAGGAAGTGACCGAAGCCGACGAGGAGGACGTTGAGGAACTTCTAGAGTGCCCCGATCACCGCCCGAGCTCCTTCGAGAGAGGCAAGCCCCGGAGCATTTTCTCCCCGGTTCGCAATTGTTAATTAAATGCTTTACTTTAATTGATGTATTATGTTCAGGAGTTGTTTGCGACCGTTGCTATATTATACCTTGTCTACCTTTGTTACTATATCCTTGTTACCCTGGTATCCACAGTCGAGTCAATGCTTAGCTAGCTTAGACCGGTAGAAGTCAGGTGATTTCCTATCACCTGCGAGCTATAGGTGGTTACCTAGATCTGCTATGTAGTCATGGTATAACTAAGTGTTAAATGAAGTTGAGATCGGACAGAGACTTATAGAGTTTTGGACTGTAGTGCTTTCTGTCTGTGTCGATTAAGGACCGACCGTTGTTGGGCCTCGAGTCATGTTGAACGCATGCCTTACATTTAGCTGGCCAAATAAAGTACCTTTCAACCGCGAAGCTGGAAGATTATTCGGGCCGAGTAGATTGCCCGCAACGCACTATGCTGGAGCAGGTGTGCTAGGACACGGGGGCGAGATAATAAGACCAAAGTGCAGTCGGTCGGCCCCTAGGTACATGTGGTTCATGGCAAACTTGAGATTCCTGGATAGTTGACTCGGTGACCGATACCTCACTTTAGCGGGTGAGTGAGGTTTGTGTAAGGAATAAATCACCAGCTGGTTAGGAATCGATTCGAATCGCCATCGTTCCTAGATAGTGAGCACTTGACTTAAGTGACTTCATCGTAGTAATGTTGATGGAACACTTGGACAGTTATAATGAATATGACATTATGGAAGTTGTTAATAATCATTGGTTATCATTATTTGCTTAATCACATGCTTGCTCTAGTATAGGTGCAAATGTAGTCGACATGTTAATAATAATTAACTTGACAATAATGCTTTTGGAAAGGTTCTTTAAATGCTAAAAATGCCTCTTTTTGCAAATGAGTCAGCCCTTCATAATCCTTGGTGTCACTTTATTTTCGATTATGTCGGGTAAGTCTAGCTGAGTACCTTCTCGTACTTAGGGTTTTATTCCCACTTGTTGCAGATGGGCAGATGTATTATGGCTACTGTATCAACTGCCTTTATCCTGCGATGGATGATGCTTAGGACCATGGGCATGGTCATTCCTTACATCTCATCTGATGCTTTTGTTGGAGATGATCATTAGCTAGGCACTGTATTTGAACTCATGTGTGAGTGTGTGTGGTTTTGAACAAATGGCTTTCCGCTACTTTTATTCGAACTCATTTTGTAATAACTATGTTTAAACTCTGATGTATCTGAGATGTGAACTTTTATGTAATATGTGATGGTGACCGCTAAACTTATTACTGATCTTGGCTAGTATGTGAGTTGGTTTGAAATTCTTCGTGATTTCATGGACTACCGGGTTATATGGGCTTAAGTTTGTTAAGTCGTCTGCGCTGGTGGATGATTTTCTTACTTAATTTCATATAATTGATTGGTTCTGTTACAGTTGGCATCAGAGCATGGTTTAGTGTGTTACTATTCACAAGTGTATTTAAAACAAAAAGGCATTTGAAAAACGTGATTGTCAAACTAAAAAGTGTGCCAATGGTCATATCCTTTATGCCCCGTTAAGGACTCTAGGTGGCTTAATTAAGTACTGATTTGGGGTTCTTGCATCATATTTCTCTTTCATCACTCATACAGTGTGTTATTGTATGAGTGCCACTTGTTTGAGTGGTAGTGTATGGATCAATTGCCTCTACGCCTTGGTAAGTGTGAGTTGTGAGAGCATGATCGGATACACCGCCGATCTAGGGTGAATGCTTATATGATGCTAGAGTAATTACATGTTCTACGCATGTTTTACAAAGGTATCTCATGTATGGGTCTTCTGTCTATTGAGGCGATGCCATCAATAGGACGATGGTTTGGGTAGTTACTACCGTTGTACACGTATCTGGGGATTCGTGTAGAGCGTGTAGATAAAATTTACTGCTTTTATGCATTCATTGAGAATTGGGCTGAAATGAATCTTCTGCAGGTACATAACAACGTTATTGTGTAGAACATATTAGATACGCATTGAGAGATCATTTGTATGCCACCGAATTCGTCGCTAGAAATTATTTATTTCATAAGTTTGTGAGAACGTACGGCACGTACATACATCATATTACTTATGCATTTCATTCATGTCATACATTCCTCCCCTTATAAATTGATTATCTCATTTTGATAAAAGTTATATCACCTAAAATATGTTTCCACGGGGTAATAAAAGAACTTTTGCTACAGATGGCCCGCATGAAGCAGACCGCCCATAAGTCCACCAGAGGAAGAGCACCTCGACGTTCGTTGGCCTTGAGGGAGCACCACACCACTAACACCTTCTTGAGCGAGTTTGGCATGCCGACCTTGCTTTAGAGAGTGCTCCATGATGTGGGGTACCCAGAGGGTCTAAAGCCGGTGTACTCTTGGAATGAGATCCAGTTAGCAGAGGATGGACTTGCAGTGGTAGAGATCACGGTTCCTGCTCTCGGTGATGCTCCAGATTGGGATGGTTGGCACTTGGAGTTTGAGGGTCGCACTCCTGCTAAGGATGTAGAGGGAGCAGCTTTCCAGTGTCATCAGGGATATCATGAGCAGATTTCCTAGTGAGCTTGCAGCAGCTCTAGCTGGCACCTTTCCTAGGGATGATCCTCGTGATGCCATTTGGGTTTAGCCTCAGGGAAGTGCCTTGGTTAGAGGTCCAGCTGAGGGATAGGCTAGCGACAATCATGCTATGAGTGCTATGTTTGCCGCCATCAGAGCATATGAGGG
Organism: Miscanthus floridulus; assembly: GCF_019320115.1. Taxonomy (NCBI): domain Eukaryota; kingdom Viridiplantae; phylum Streptophyta; class Magnoliopsida; order Poales; family Poaceae; genus Miscanthus; species Miscanthus floridulus. Next base: position 24,409,314 of record NC_089581.1, read on the forward strand.
TCTTGAGAGTACCTACTGGACTTTGACTGGCTTACATGGTCATGATAAGCTCAAGGGGAGAAAGCAAAAGAAGAGACAGGCACATGCTATAGCTAGTTTGCAGGAGCAGTTAGCTGATATGAACTTACAGCGAAACCAGGCGGTGGAGAGAGGTGATAGAGCTATGCAGCAGGGTGCATACGTTGACTCAAGCCAACAACAATGCAGACCGTATGATTGGACAGTTGGTTTAGGAGAGGAATGAAGCCTGGGATGAGAGGGACCTTCTGCTATAGAGGGTCGATGAGCTAGAGGAGTACAACATCAACCTACGTGAGGAGTTTCACGTGCTCTACAATAGGGTTGGCCCATATGCTCCTCTAGACGCCGCTGGCATGGACATCGACAATGACAATGAGGATGAGCCTATAGTTTCACCTAGGGGCGATGGTGACGTCTCCGATCCCGACAATAGCCCCGAGGAGTAGGCTAGTTGCCTTGCGCTAGTATCTAGGTTCTGTCGCAATGACCTTTCTTTTGTTGGCATGTAACCTAATGTATCTTGTTTTGAAACTTATGAGACTTGGCATGTGATTGGAACTTAGGCTATTAATGCGATATCTGAACGCATCAAAGTCCAGTGTATGTATGCTGGCAATTTGGTTGTATAGACGCGATGTTTGCTTTCTAAGTAATTTATTTAGTGACGTTGTTTTAATTGGGATGCGATTATTATGCCTCTGTTTTATTGTATGAATTTATTCTCTCCAGTAAATTCAGTTTGGCATAATTTTTCCTTCACTCACAATTATTACAGCTTCACTCAATCATTACTTGTTGCTGAAATATGCAGATGACAAATACTCGCCATACCACGTATGAGGCCGCTGAGACCGGTGCTAACGGTGTGGGGACCAGTGGTGGTGGTGGAAACCACAGACAACAACAATGAGCCTCCCCATGAGCCACATTTGCCACCTCCTCCCCCGTTTACCCCGGAGATGTTCCTCGCATAGTTGCTTGGGAGTCAGCACAACACGGAACAATCCTAGAAGAACATGGAGGATTTTCTGCATACCACTGCCAACAACATTCAGCGTGGTAACAATCAGGGTGGTGGCATTGGGGTGAATCAATACAACAGCTTCAAAGATTTTATGGACACCTGGCCGCCAATATTCAAGGAAGCAACGGAACCACTTGATGCTGAAGAATGGATCAACACTATAGAAGATAAATTCCATGTGTTGAGGATGACTGAGGTATTGAAAACTAAGTATGCTGCACATCAGTTGCAAGGACCAGCAGGGAATGTGGTGGAAGCACCATCGCACAACCTTTCCTCCAAATGCTTAGATTTCGTGTAGAGAGTTTGCTGAGGCCTTCCGTGGAGTTTATATTCCTACCCTGGGCTGACCGAGATAAAGTTGGGAGAGTTCTTGGCATTGAATCAGGGCACCAAGACCGTGATGTAATATTTGCATGTTTTCAACAACTTGTGCCGTTATGCTCCTAACATGGTTGACACCGATGCTAAGAGAATCGCCAGTTTCAAGAGGGGACTCAATCCAAAGATGATGAAGCATGTGGGTACCAACAACCACGCCAGATTCAATGACTTCATCAACGATTGTCTGAAGCAAGAAAAGAACAATAACACCAGCACCATAGCCAAGACTCGCAAGAGAGCCCTAGAAGGTGGTCCATCCCAAGCAAGAGCACCTATAGGAGGTCGTTCTCCCTATCGTCCATCTGCACCTAGGCGCTAGGTTCAGGCCACCTCAGCAGAGAGGTCAAAATTTCAGGGGACCCTAGAAGCCTTACAAGATGGCAGTACAGTCTAACAAGGCAGCCGCAACTGCGGTACTAGGGCAGTTCCAAGGGAGCTGTGGGATCTGCTGGTACAGTGAGGGGACCCTACTACAATTGTGACCAACCCGGCCACCTCTCGAGGTTTTGTCCTTATCCGCCTAAGAAGAAGCAGCAGACTTATAATGCTAGGGTGCATAGTACGACTGTGGATGAAATTCCTGAGGGAGAGCCCATAACCGCTGGTAAGTTTCCTATCAATGAAAACCCTGCAGTTAGTTCTATTTGATTCTGGATCATCGGCATTCTTTTATGAGTCAAGCATTTGCACAGAAACATGAACAACTATGCACAGAATTGGGTTATGGTTATCGTATAAGTTCAGCAGGGGCTGATGTTTTGACCAACCGGATGGTTCGAGGGGCAACCCTTGAATTAGGTAGCAAGAAGTTTTGAGTGAACTTGATAATTATGCCTGGACTAGTTTTGGATGTCATTATAGGGATGAATTGGATGAAGGATTGGGGAGCAGTTATAGGTACCAGAAGTCAGGGTACTTACCCTTAAGGATCCCCTAGGTGAGGGTACTTTCCAAGTACCATTGCCTCGGAGAATAGACCTTATAAGTGTGACATGCGCTACGGAAGTCATTCCTATTCATTAGATTCCAGTAGTGTGTGAGTTTCCAGATGTATTCCCGAATGAGCTACCTGATCTTCTGCCGGATAGGGATATTGAGTTTGGAATTGAGTTAATCCCCTGAAATAGCTCCGATTTCAAGGAGACCCTATCGGATGCCTCCAGATGAATTAGCTAAGCTGAAGAAGCACCTAGAAGAGTTATCGAAAAAGGGGTTTATCCGGCCAAGAAAGTCCGAATGGAGATGTCCCGCCTTGTTTGTGAAGAAGAAGAAAGAGGGCACAGTTGAGAATGTGCATGGATTACATGCCACTTAATGTTGTAACCATCAAGAATAAGTATCCCTTGCCTCATATTGATGTTCTGTTTGACCAGTTAGCCAAGGCTAAGGTGTTCTCAAAAATAGATTTGAGATCCAGGTTATCATCAGATCAAGATTAGGCCACAAGATATACCGAAAACTGCATTTTCCACCAGATACGGGTTGTATGAGTATCTTGTCATGTCCTTTGGCTTGACAAATGCTCCTGCATACTTTATGTTTTTGATGAATACAGTTTTCATGCTAGAATTGGATAAGTTCAGTGGTTGTGTTCATCGATGACATTCTAGTGTATTCCTGAGAACAAGAAGGATCATGAAGAGCATCTGAGAATTGTCTTGACCAGACTTAGAATCATAAGCTGTATGCTAAGTTTAGCAAATGCGAATTCTAGGTTGAAGAAAGTTCCTTTCCTTGGTCACATTCTATCAGAAAATGGGGTTTCAGTCGATCCAAGTATGGTGCAAGAGGTTATGGATTGGAAAAGCACCGACCACAGTTCCTGAGATTAGAAGTTTCTTAGGACTAGCCAGTTACTACCATCGTTTTATACCAGACTTCTCGAAGATTGCCAAACCTATGACAAGTCTGCTACAGAAGGATCACAAGTTTGTGTGGACAGAGGAGTGTGAAGCAGCTTTCCACACTTTACGGAAACTGTTGACCACTGCTCCTATTCTAGCACAACCAGATATCGAGAAACCATTTGATGTGTTTTGCGACGCATCAAAAACTAGATTGGGCTATGTTCTTATGCAAGAAAGGAGAGTCATTGCTTATGCCTCACATCAATTGAGAAAGCACGAGGTCAACTATCCAACACATGATCTTGAACTTGCTGTAGTCATGCATGCCCTAAAAATTTGGAGACATTATCTACTTGGTAATGTGTGCAATATTTTTATAGATCACAAGAGTCTCAAGTACATCTTTACCCAACCCGAGCTGAACATGAGACAAGCATAGATGGTTGGAATTGATCAAAGATTACAACTTGAATGTGCAATATCATCCTAGAAAAGCCAATGTAGTGGTAGATGCTTTGAGTAGAAAGTCACATTGCTTGAATATGCAGCCATTACTTGAAGATGGGTTCGATCTGATGCATCCTGCTGTGTTACATAGTATTCAGATTAGTTGCTCTTTGGAGAGTAAGATAATAGAAGGCTAGAAAACAGACAAGGGAATATTCCACATCAAAGAGAAAATAAAGGAAAAGCCATCAAAGCACTTTAAAGTGGATGAACAGGGCGTGTTGTGGTTTGACGACCGTCTTGTGGTTCCCAAGGATCGAGAGCTTAGGAATAAACTCATGGATGAAGCTCACCTTTCTAAGCTATCTATCCATTCGGGAAGTAGTAAGATGTATCAAACTAAGACCTCATTATTGGTGGACCAAAATGAAGAAAGAAGTTACAGCATATGTTGCCAGATGTGACACATGTTGTAGAGTGAAAGCTATTCATATGAAACTTGCCAGTTTGTTGCAACCTTTGTCCATACCTAGTTGGAAGTGGGATGATATAAGTATGGATTTTATCTCAGGTTTGCCCACTACTCAAAAGGGACATGATTCAATTTGGGTGATTGTGGACCGTCTTACTAAGACCGCTCATTTCTTGCCTGTCAAGACAGAATATCGACCACCTCAATATGCCGAGAAGTATATTGCAGAAATTGTGAGGTTGCATGGTATACCAAAGACTATAGTATCTGATAGAGGGCCACAGTTCATGGCTCACTTTTGGGAACATTTGCACAAAGGCTTAGGAACTAGTTTGATTCGTAGTACCGCTTATCATCCTCAGACAGATGGTCAGACTAAATGAGTGAATGTTGTTTTGGAGGATATGTTAAGAGCCTGTGTGTTGTCTTCTAGGGGATCATGGGAGTCATAGTTACCATTAGCTGAGTTTGCTTACAATAATAGTTATCAAGAAAGCATCAAGATGGCTCCATTCGAAGCTTTGTATGGCAGAAAATAGTAGAACACCATTGAATTGGGTCGAGCCTAGAGATAGAAGGTATTATGGCATATTGACTTTGTAGAAGAAGCCGAGAAGAAAGTTCATATTATTCAACAAAATATGAAGGTGGCCCAATCGCGTTAGAAAAGTTATGCAGACAGAAGAAGGAGACCCCTTGTGTTTGAAGTTGGTGACTATGTTTATCTGAAGGTCACGCCAATGAAGAAGAAAAGGTTTGGAGTCCGAAGAAAGCTTGCCGCTAGATTCATAGGACCATACAAGATCTTGGAAAGAAGAGGTCCAGTAGCTTATAAGTTAGAGTTACCTGAGACAATGAGTACCGTCTTCCTAGTTTTCCATGTATCACATCTCAAGAAGTGTTTGCGTGTTCCGGAGGAAAGAATAGAACCTCAAGGCATCCAACTCAAATCAGATTTGGTGTATCGCGAGCAACCGGTCTGTGTGTTAGACACTAAAGAACGTGCTACTCAGGAATAGTGTGGTGAAAACATACAAAATACAGTAGAATCATCATGATGAGGGAGATGCAACTTGGGAAATGAGAGAATATCTACAAAAAGCATATGAAGATTTTTATAACAAATGGTTCGTAACCCAAATCTCGGGACTGAGATTTTTATAAGGGGGGAGGGTTGTAACACCCCGGTGTTATGCCAGCATTTAGGCACTGCAAATCATGCATATTATGCATCATCAAGCATCCTAATCATACATGCCTAATCATGCAAATAATAATTGAAACCCTGCTTCGAAACATATGAAACATGCTCGTGAAACATGAATGTTGCATACACTTGTTTAGAGTTGTTTTTGCCCAAATTATGCTTGCTAGGTTAGTAAAACATGTTTGGCTATGATTGTAAATCATCTAGAATTATTTAGCACAATTTTTGGAGCAAAGTTTGTATTTAAAATATTGCCAAATTTTGCTTTAAAAATAATTCTTCAAAATTAGGGTTTTGAATTAATATTGAGTTTAATTTGGTAATCAAAATCTATTTGGAATTTGACTTTGGTCATAAAAGCAAAGTTGTAGATATTGAAAAATGGAACAAATTTCATTTTTACACCAATTTGTGAAAATGCTTTTAAATGGCTCAAAATGGGATTTGAGTTCTGTTTATTTGAGAAATAAAAAGAAAATTATTTCATTTTCGCTCAACAGGCCGCCGCCCCGCTTCTCGGCCCACGGCCAAAGCCGGCTCGGCCTACCACCGCGCTCGCCGCTCGCCCACCCCGCGTCTGGCCCAGCAACGCCTTCGCCGTGGCCTAGCCCACCTCGCGCGCCTGGCCTGCCTCTACGCTGCGCCGCGCCGTTCCCGCGCGCCGCGTCCCGACCAGCGCTAGAGCGCGATCGCCGCGTGGCGGCCATGCATCGGCGACGCACACTGCGTGGTAGCCATGGCCTACCTCCACTTCCACGCACTCGCATTCATCTGCTGAAGCCGCTGCGCTCCCCACTTTGCCCTCCCGCTCTCTCAGATGCAGCGCCAGTAGCAGCGCGCGCCCGCTCTTGCACCATCGAATGCTGCCGCTGCCCCGCCTAGCGACATACCCCCTTCCATGCCCTCTTCCTTCGATTCCCGCCGCTAGCAGCTCCTGCCTAGGGTCCCTGCCTCGCCTATGCTCGCTCGCAGCTGCCGTCATCGAGGTAAGGGTCGAGCTTGGCCGCCTCCTTCCTCTCCGGCGAGCACGCTGCCACGGCCTGTGTGGTCCATCATGCCGCTGGGCCAACGTCATCCTCCTAGCCGGTGCGGCTCGGCAGTGGTGTGCACTGCTGGCACCACCCGCACCACCGGAAGGGCTCGCCGCCGGTGAGCACCGGTCGGCGAAGCTCCTCCCCTGCTCTCGGGTCGCTGACCCATGGGGCCGCAGGGCCCAGCCGCAGTGGCTAGGTGAAGGTTCCGGGTGCACAGCACCGGGTGCACCTAGCAATTGTGTCGGCTGATTTTAAAAGGGATTTAAGAAATGCTTTTTTCAGATTTCTGTTAAATGCTTTGGAAAATGTTTGTGTACTCATTTTGGCTCCAAATTTGTTGAAACAAATTTTGCTAGGTTCCTTGTCACCAGATCTACATGATGAAAATATTGCATGCCATTTTTGAGATACTTTTCTGTAGAGCTTTAATTAATTCTTGATATTGCTAATATCTTGTAAAATGGTTAGTAAATCCTATATGTATCAGAAAAATATGATTCCAAGTTTGTTACTCTTCTTGTGTAATGTACTTCCTAGGAGAAATATGTGTCATGCATGTACTATAGAAAAATTATGAGGTGTAGTTCAAGTGCCTTTAATGGCTGATTTTTGTTATTTTTGCTAGAGAGCAAAATTTGTATAAAACATGCATGTGATAATTTTTGTACAGTGATTATTTGTTGTGTAGAACATAGGAAAAATATTTCATCTAGGTGTTTGACACTTTTCACAGTACAGAGTATTTTCATGTTCATAATCATGCCAGTAGCTTGTTATTTTTGTGTAGGCTAATCCACTCATTCAAATACCATAAAAATCTGATGGTAGACTACTTAGGGTAGTACTGTGCTATGGTAATTTTCTAAGATTTTTCTGAGCTATAAAAATAGATGTTGTTATTCAAACCTATTATTAACTAGGGTTAATCAAATGTTACTTTGTGTATGCTTAAAGAATTAGTGAAGCTTTGGTGTATCTTTGAAGCATTTAATGAGATGTGTTAACTTAGCATATTAGTAGTAGAAGAGAATGCAGTAGATGACATGTGCTTGTAGTATATGTTCTTGGATGATGTTGACTACCTTACATTCAAGCATATCCATTGTATTCATTTCATCCGATGCACTTTTTGCATAAGCACTTACGCACATGCATCATACAGGATCGCAAACCGAGAACCCTAGTCAGTCATACCCGAGGAGCCCGAGGAGCAGCTCGAGGTGCAGCCGCAGGAAGCGACCGAAGCCGACGAGGAGGGACGTTGAGGAACTTCCAGAGTGCCCCGATCACCGCCCGAGCTCCTTCGAGAGAGGCAAGCCCCGGAGCATTTTCTCCCTGGTTCGTAATTGTTATTTAAATGCTTTACTTTAATTGATGTATTACATTCAGGAGTTGTTTGCAACCGTTGCTGCATTATACCTTGTCTACCTTTGTTACTATATCCTTGTTACCCTGGTATCCAGAGTCGAGTCAATGCTTAGCTAGCTTAGACCGATAGAAGTCGGGTGATTTCCTGTCACCTACGAGCTATAGGTGGTTACCTGGATCTGCTATGTAGTCATGGTATAACTAAGTGTTAAATGAAGTTGAGATCGGACGGAGACTTATAGAGTTTTGGACTGTAGTGCTTTCTGTCTGTGTCGATTAAGGACCAACCGTTGTTGGGCCTCGAGTCATGTTGAACGCATGCCTTACATTTAGCTAGCCGAATAAAGTACCTTTCGACCGCAAAGCTGGGAGATTATTCGGGCCGAGTAGATTACCCGCAGCACACTGTGCTGGAGCAGGTGTGGTAGGACACGGGGGTGAGATGATAAGACCAAAGTGCAGTCGGTCGGCCCCCGGGTACATGTGGTTCCTAGGCAAACTCGAGATTCCTAGATAGTTGACTCGGTGACCAATACCTCACTTTAGCGGGTGAGTGAGGTTTGTGTAAGGAATAAATCACCAGCTGGTTAGGAATCGATTCGAATCGCCATCGCTCCTGTATAGTAAGCACTTGACTTGAGTGACTTCATCATAGTAATGTTGATGGAACACTTGGACAGTTATAATGAATATGACATTATGTAAGTTGTTAATAATCATTGGTTATCATTATTTGCTTAATCACATGCTTGCTCTAGTATAGGTGCAAATGTAGTCAACAGGTTAATAATAATTAACTTGACAATAATGCTTTTGGAAATGTTCTTGAAATGCTAAAAATGCCTCTTTTTGCAAATGAGTCAGCTACCCTACTATAAAGCCCTTCATAATCCTTGGTGTCACTTTATTTTCGGTTATGTCGGGTAAGTCTAGCTAAGTACCTTCTTGTACTTAGGGTTTTATTCCCACTTGTTGCAGATGGGCAGATGTATTATGGCTACTGTATCAACTGCCTTTATCCTACGATGGGTGATGCTTAGGACCATGGGAATGGTCATTCCTTACGTCTCGTCTGATGCTTTTGTTGGAGATGATCATTAGCTAGCACTGTATTTGAACTCCGTGTGAGTGTGTGTGGTTTTGAACAAATGGCTTCCACTACTTTTATTCAAACTTGTTTTGTAATAACTATGTTTAAACTCTGATGTATCTGAGATACGAACTTTTATGTAATATGTGATGGTGACCGCTAAACTTATTACGATCTTGGCTGGTATGTGAGTTGGTTTGAAATCCTTCGTGATTTCACGGACTACCAGGTTATACGGGCTTAAGTTTGTTAAATCGTCTGCGCTGGTGGATGATTTTCTTACTTAATTTCATATAATTGGTCGGTTCTATTACAATGGGTAAGCATCAGTGACGCACCATTATCCTACCTATGGCGATGTCCTAGCCAGAGACTGCCCCGAGCAAGTCTGGCCATGAGCACATGGCGAGCTTGATGGTGAACCACAGTGACACAGGTCATGATAGTGGCATGGAGGCAGCACTAGGGCTACGACTATCATGCGCATGATGAAGAAGGGTTCTAGGTGAGGCTAGTGGTGCTGTCAATTCAACACGAGATGGTGAGGTTAGAGATAGCCACAGTGAGGCGGGCTAGGCCTTAATGGCACGGTGGTGGGAGCAAAGCTCCAAATTAGAGCTTGGCCTAGCCATAATCAAGGGGGGTAGGGGGCGGGCGGCAAGAGGACGTAAAGGCGAAGACGCAGGCATGAGGAATTGATGAGAGGTGCTAGCTCTCTGACTCATAGAGGAAGAAAGAGAGAAAGAGAGAGATGGGGCATGGTAGGTGGGCTTGGCTTGTCCTTGCCTTAGTGGGACAGCGAGCAGCAAGATCAGGGAGACCCATGTGTCGGCGCTAGCCATCAGGCGCATGCGCGCCTGACCGGCATGGCCCACGCAGCCGCAGTGTCATTAATGACAAGGCGACGGTGAGCCCGACCATGTGCGCGTGGCAGAGGCAACAAGCACTTGGACCGGCAACCTCACAAAGATGCAGCGGATAGGCATAGACATGACAATGATGTGATGGTAGTGGTGGCATCGTAGCATGAGGCGGGTTGGCAGCAGTGGCGAGGCAGCAGTGGCAGATGCAATGGCAAGGTGATAGCATCGATAGTGGCTTCATCATGGCATGGCAGGGCCAGCGGTAGCTGAGCCATAGCCAGGCTAGAGGTAGCCAAGGCTGGCCGCGCATAGCTGCGAGCGCATGCACAACCAACGCGGCGATGCTAGACACCCAAGCGTGGTGATCAGCGGCCACGCGGCCAACTAGCCCGAGACATGCGACACACATGAATTTTAAAGCGCTCAACACGACCAAACGGTTGCTCCAGGAGCCAAACCATCTTCACCATGCTCAAGATGGCATGAGACTACCAAATCAAGCCATAACGCTACACCACCCTTTAACCCATTGTCTCACAATAAATTGCTACATATAGCAATGTCTAGCTGTTGGCAAACTTGAAAGTTTCTAAGGTTTTGAGTTGGATTTATTTTCAAGTTTCAGTTTCTAGACTATTAGAAATACCAGCTAGTAACATTATTTTTCTACAGCAAGTATTTCATTGTCATCTATAAAGTTTGCACTTCAAACTTTATTTAAGTGTCATATACATGTTCTATAGTATTTTTGTTCAATAAAAATTTGTTTCAAACCCTACTTGATATGCATGAACTATCGAATCAACTTTCATTTAGCATTTTTATTGATCATTTTGAGTTACATAAATTGATCTACACACTTTATAACATGCAGTTATCACAAAAACATGATGCTCATGACATAGTTTAGCAAGTTGTTTAAGCGGTAACACCGAGGGTGTTATAGGGAAGACGATGAGCTCAGAGTTGATGGTTTAGAATTTCACACAATCCATAGGTGTGGAGATTTCGATAGACCCAGCAATCTACAGGGACATCATCGAGTATAGATCATGCTACTAAGAAACTAGACGTATAGACAGTAGTGGCAAATACAAAGAAATATCATGATATGGGGAAGCCGACTATGCCTGCTAGTGTGGTTGTAGCTTGGGAGATGCAGAAACATACACCAGTTGAGGCAATTGTCTAGTGCGTTTGATGAGGAACTAATGGAGGTCTCAATTGGGTAGCTTGCTGGGTCAACAGAAGGAGGGACCATAGATGGTGCACAACACCTTGCTCATCTCCTTGATGCTGTGGTGGAGGCGAGCGTGGCAGCAGATGGTGAGTCAAAAAATGTTTTGGGGAGTGTTATGAAGGTGGTAGTATTGTCAGATGGAGAGCTTACTCTAGTGCAGTGTAGTAAGCAGGAATGCGGACTTGGCGGATGTAGATTCTTTCGAGAGGGCAGAAAGAAGAGTTGACGTCAAGAACCTCAAGGAACCCCAAGGTAATTTAAATGTTCATTCAATTTGTTCTTTTTCTAATGGTCATATTGAGGAAAACCTAGGGGGAGTGGGTATTAGTTTGGGTAATGATGATAATTTAGTTTTTGGGTCTAGTTTCTTTAATCAAACATGTGGAAAGAGAGAGATTGAAGGCACCTAAGTGCTCTAACAAACATGATAATGAAACTAATTTTGAGGAGGATGAGATCGATCCTAACATCCCCACCATTAGTCGACTCTATGGCGACTTAACGGAGGAGGTGATTAACGATAATAGTGCAGACCTTGATGGAGTACTTGTAAATATACCTATCAAAGTGGCAAATAGTAGAAAGAAATTGAAACTCCTCAACAAGAAAGCAACTACGAGGAAAAAATAAAAATTTTGTCTTAATGAAAGGTGTGTTCTGGAATTGTAGAGGTATGTGTGACCTAGCAAAACATATGTTTTTACATGATGTGGCTGCAATAAAAAAGACTTGATTTTATAGCTTTATCAGAAACCAACAAAAATAGTTTCTCGACTCAGTGTTTGGAAAATTTTTGTGCGGGGGTTGATTTTGTTTGGCATTGGCGATGCCCACGGGGTATGTCTAGGGGGATGCTAATGGGGATAAATCAAGAATTTTTTGAAGTAGAGAATATTGAAGACAGTGATTTTCATATCAAGTTTGTTTTAAAGAATAAAGTAGATGGTTTTAGGTGGGCCCTTTTATCTATTTATGGTGCAAGCACAAGGAGAAATACAAAGAGCAGTTCTTATCAGAGTTAGTACAAGCATGTTCTAAATGTGAGAATCTACCTTTCTTAGTAGGGGGATTTTAATATTATCAAAAATCCATCAGAGAAAAATAATTCAAGGTATAATGATAGGTGGCCACTTTTGTTTAATGTTATTATTGAATCCTTGAATTTAAGAGAACTAGAATTAACGGTAAGGAAGTACACGTGGGCTAATTATGTAGAGGTTCCAACATACGAAAAGCTAGACGTAAATTTTGATAACAATAGACTAGGAGCAAAAGTTTCCGCTAGCTTTTGTCCTAGGCACTTACCCGTGAGATCTTAGATCACACACCTCTGTTACGAGATGCTGGGGAGCCATCTCACTGAGGTAACTCTAGGAATTTTAAATTTGAGCTAGGGTGGCTAACAAGGGATGGTTTTTTTGAACTAGTTAAAGAGGTTTGGGAATATGAAAATAGGGGTCGGTCACCCTTGGAATAGTGGCAAAACAAAATTAGAAGACTCCGACATTTCCTTAGAGGATGGGGATAGGAATCTAGTGTCACAAAATAAAACAAAAAACTAATTTTCTTGATATGATAGATGTCTTGGATAAAAAGGTGAAGACATCTTTGTTGTCACCTCAAGAGATGGAGCTTAGACATCATCTAAAAGGGCAACTAACTAAGTTGCTAAGAGAGGAGGAGATTTACTGGCTCCAACGATCAAAAGCAACAAAGTTATTGCAAGGGGATGATAATACTAAGTATTTCCATCTAGGTGGCAAATGGCAGACATAGGAAAACAAAAATTGTACAACTAGAACAGAAAGAAGGAACTATTGTTGGGGATGAAAACTTAAAAAATTATATAACTGAATATTATAATGGACTGTTTGGACCGCATACATAGAATTCTTTCTCGATGGATGAGACTTTGAGGGATGACATACCTCAAGTGTCAGAGGAGGAAAATGAGGTATTGATGGCTCCATTCAGTGAGGAGGAGATTAAAATGGTAGTTTTTTATATGGAACATAACAAGGCTCCTAGTCCGGAATGGTTTTCCCGCTGAATTCTTTCAATTCTTTTGGGAAATAGTGAAGCCAGATTTATTGAGCCTTTTTCATGAATTCCATGTGAGGAGGCTAGCTATTCATAGTCTTAATTTGGGGGTAATAACTTTGTTACCTAAAGATTGCTAAAGCGGTCCGGATACAACAGTATAGACCTATATGTTTATTAAATGTGAGTTTCAAAATATTCACGAAGGTGCTGAACAACAGAATTTTGAAAGTGGTAGATAAGCTAATAGGACCATCCTAGACAGCCTTTATTCTAGGCTGTTATATCATGAAAGGAGTTGTGATCTTGCATGAAACAATTCATGAGTTGCATAGGAAAACACATGATGGAGTGATCTTAAAACTAGACTTTGAGAAAGCTTATGATAATTTAAAGTGGCCTTTATGCAACAGGTTCTCAGGATGAAAGGATTCTCACCGACTTGGTGTGATTGGATCTCGAAAGTCATGTCGAGCGGGAGTGTTGCAGTAAAGGTCAATGATAATATAGGACATTTTTTCAAACTCGGAAAAGGAGTGCGGTAGGGGGACTCGCTATCTCCAATCTTGTTTAATATAGTAGTTGATATGCTCGTTGTCCTCATTTCACAAGCTAAAGAAGCTGGACAAATCCAAGGGGTTGTTCCACATTTGGTAGATGAGGGACTTTCAGTCCTTTCGTATGCAGATGACACTATCATCTTTATGGATAATGATCTCGAGAAGGCCAAAAACATGAAGCTTCTACTTTGTGCTTTTGAGCAGTTGTTAGGACTCAAGATCAATTTTTATAAAAGCGAAATGTTTTGTTACAGAGCAGCCAAAACTAGATAAAATGAGTATGCACACATTTTTGGGTGTGATATGGGGTCTTTTTGTAACACCCTAGGTGTTAGTCACGAGTTAATTAGTGGATTTGGACTTAAGTAGGATATGTCAAGCAATGATCATGATCTATAGTTCATAATCTTGAAAGTGGTGATGGAAGTGCTCAAACTACTTTGGTAGAGGACTGCTTTTCAAACTTTGTGAATAAATCTTCAACCACTCCGGTCCTCCGAGCATCACTATTCTCCTTTTCAATTGCAATCTTTAAAATTGGCTCATCCTTTGGTACCTTCCATGTGTTTTACCTAAGAGGTTGCATCAGATTCAACCTAGATAATTGTTGTCACTTTAATACGAGGATCCCCTTAAATAATAATCATCGAAAACACTGAGCCGACAGAGTCAGCTGTCACATTCACCGCTCACTCAACAAACTCAGATAATACAGTGTTGTTATCAGAGAAAGAGGACTGTACACCAAGAACACTATGTAGTTTTCCATCAGTTGGCATTTGAGTGATTGGGCAGTTACGACCGGCATAGACATTGTCTGTTGGTTAGTTAGTTTCTCATAGCCTTAGAGGATGGTTATCCCATCTATGATCTCATCCCTTATGGAAAGTTGTCCATGCTATGCCCACTAAAGAAATAGATATTTATGAGTAGTTAGTTTATGCTCTGTAGCACTCTCCGTATACCGAGAATGATGTACTGTACTATCTTGGATTCCTCCCAAAGTAACAATACTTCATGGAAGTCAGTGAAGGAATTCTTCAGACAAAATTTACTATGAAGAGTAAGTATCAGAAAGTTGTCTTGACCAAATTAGCCTCTCTAATGCTTGAAGCTAAGTAGCCTAATGCTATCGCTGATGTTGGGAAATGGATGACGCGCTTCTCTTCCCTTAAAAGTCTTCACACTGAATCTTCAGGGTGAGATTCTCATAAGGGGGGAGGGCTGTAACACCCTAGGTGTTAGTCATGAGTTAAGCAGCAGATTTAGACTTAAGTAGCATATGTCAAGCAATGATCATGATCTCTAGTTCAGAATCTTGAAAGTGGTGATGGAAGTGCTGAGGTCAAATCTATGAAATTGAGTCCTAACTTGAACTTTGACAACACACCTTTGCTTATATGTGGACCCTTGTTAAGATTATGCATGAGTAATGTTAAACATGCTTATTTCATGTAGATTACATCAACATGCATCCATAGTGAACTTTGGAAAAGTTTGATGAAGATTAGAATCAAGAAGTCACATGGAATGATGAATTATATCTTTGCTTGAATCGCTTTATTAAGTGAATGATAACATGTGAGGTCAACCAAACCTCGCAACCTTTCTCAAACAACTCCAAATTGGTTCTATAACAAAAGTCATGAAGGGTTCATGTTGATTAAGTGCTAAGAAAATGCCTCAATCGATCTAAAACTCTAATTTAGGGTTTATCGTGATCCTACTTTGACCTAGGTAAAAAAATAGTTTATGTACCCGTGGTGAAGTTTGACCTTAAATGAAAATTGTAGTTTAAGTGTAGTTCTACAAACTTTGTTTTTGGACCAAGAGTCCAAATTAGCTTCCAAGCAGCTTAAACAGTGGATTCAAGATAGGAAGTGATGCCGTTTTCTCAGGCTCAAAATATTTCTAAGTCCTCAATTGATAGTAGGATTACGCCAAGTTTGTGACATTTTATCTTCCAAATTCATAAGGCATCTCAATTGGATGGCTTAATATGAGTTGAAGTAACCTTTGTGAAGGAAACAACAAAGCAAGTCGCATCAGTTTTGGAGCACGTTTGGACTTTTAAAATTTATTGCAAAAATTGCAAAATGTTCTAGAAATCAGACCTTAACTTAATTTAGTTTTCAGTTTCGTGTTCCCCATTTTGGAGCCTTGTATGTTTCAAACCAAGCCTGAACCAATCCTCGATCCTTTAAGCAAAGTTGTAGTATAGTTTAAGTAGAACAACTTTTGTTTAAGTACTAGGACCTAGTTCAGCCTCTAACCTAGCCAATTAAGGACCACAAGATCGAATCCAGTGCTGATTTCAGGGTCCAAAAATTGGCTAAGTCTAGGACTAAACTTTTTTACTTTGTCGTTTGCAAGTGCCCTACTTTGGGAATTTATATCTCGCAAATGAATTTGATTTGGACCAAACTCCTTTAATCAAAGTGGTAGTACTCATGTAGCACTACAAGGAGCAATTGATTGATCAAATCATCCACCGGTTAGAGAATTAGAGGGGAAAGAAAATGGAGTTTCAGATGTATTTTTGTGGCATTTTGAATCTGACTGAATGGAGCTAAAGTTGTTGTGGCCGACCAGGCTTGGGTCGCGTGCGCCGTGTGGCCTCATGCTCGCACGCATGCATGCCACAGCGCCCCGCTCGCTCGTTTTGGATGCTCGAGCGCCCTCCTTTCTCTCTTCGCTCTCATTCTCTTTCTCTCGGTCTCACCCTAGGTGATACAGCCTGAGTAGAGCGCCGGCCCTGCTCGCTCTACCATGCCACTCCCTTCTCCATCCCCTCTAGGCTCCCCCACCCCTCGCTAGCACCACAAGTAGCCCCACATCGTCATTCTCCATCTGCGCTGCCTCCTTCTGAGTGTCGTCATTCAACGTTGCTGCCCTATCGCCGTGCTACCTTGTCCTGGGCCATGATGCTTGTGACCGTGGAGCTACATACCACCTTAGGCTAGGCTACACATAGTTATAGGTGCATGAGCACACCTTGGTGCTCCATCGCTGCCTCTCACCGCTGAAGGACTGCAGTCCTAGCCAGAATTGGCCGTGCCGAGCTTGTGGTCTGCTCTATTCTATTCTAAGAGAAAGAAGAAGAAGGGTGAAAGTGGAAATAGAAACTCTTCTCTAGGTCCTGATGCAAAACGTCTAGAGACAAAGGATTTGCATTTGTGCGCTTAGATGATTTGTGAGATCTACAGGGTTCCCGATGCAAATGTGTTTTTCTTTTATCTTTTCCTTTATTGCATTTAAATGGCTAAAAATTTGGAAAATCATAGTAAATCATAGAAAAATCATAAAATAGCAAATGAAAATGTTTTGGAATCCTTGTGAGTAGATCTACGCAGTAGAGTCATAATATGATATATGTTAGTAGAAAGTTTCTACTATTTTTATTTATTTTTGTAAATTAGGGTTTTCTAGGAATAAATTCATATCTGAAGTTGTGGTGCTCCAATTGCTGTGAAATTTTTATGGTAGGGTACTAATGTCATATGTGTGCTATGGTAAAAATTTCAAGTTTATTGGTGCACGTGTGACTGAGTTATTGATTTTACTTGCTTAGTGCTTAAAAAATGCTTTTAAATAAGTTATAATTTTTATGAAGGTGTAAAAATGGAAAATGTTGTTCCTTTACCTTTGTATGATGTTGTGCTACCATAATAACATATAATATGGCCATGCGTTTTGCAAAAAATTTTGAGTTTCATATTTATCTTGTTCTTACATGTTCATTGATAATTAAGATCTGTCTTTTTTATAGTAATTAAATTATAAAACCTGAGTATGTGAAATTTGTGCAGTAGCCATGCTTGGATAACATCTACCACTCATAAAAATCTTAGCCCCAAACTAGTTGTTCTTGCATAGCACTAGAAATAATATATATATTGCATTATATAAGTAGAGGATAAAAGTTTGTTAATAGATGCATGTGTTTATGCCATGTAATACTTCTAACAATTGGTGCTAAGTAATGTGATTGTTTGGTTATGAACAGGAGCTACATATATAGCAATAAAATGTTAGTTGTTAACAACATAAATGATAAATGTATATAGTTGTATATCTGATGTTGTGGCTGCTAGAGCAATTAGCAGTGTGGTGATGATTTCATTGCCTAAATGATGTTTCCTATGGATATATTGAATACCAAAGTTATAGATAATTTACTTATATTGCTTATCCTAAAATTTCATGATTTTAGACCTGATGGTTTAGGAGTTATAGATTTTAGAAGTTTGTTGTTAGGTTTTGCATGTCCTCTGAACATATCTGAATGATTATATTGTTTTGCTTAATTAAACATGGACTTATGTATTGGTAATAATAGAAGAGTTGTAGATATTTTGTTAAGATTTCCAAAATATCCAAGAACACCCTTTTTGGTGGTCTAGAACTCTGTTATAGCTATTCAAAGTAGAATGGCAGGTTCTGTCTAAATCTAGACAGAGATGCCTTCTTGATGTTGTTTCACCTTGTTTGTTGTAGAACCATCTTAATATGATAATAAGAAAATTATAGATAACTTAAAAATATTTCCATAAAGTTAAGAATCATATTTGTTGGATGATTAAAACTCTGGTTATGCATTTCTGAAGTTCATGTCACTTTTCTATCCTAGTTTGTGTAGATCTACTTGTTAGTGTTTTTCAACCTTGTTAACCTTTGAATCCGCTCTAGGTGTAAATAACAAAGTTGTAGACAATTTCCTAAGATTTTCTAAAAGTCCAAGATCACCTTTGTTTGATGTCTATAACTCTAGTTATAGTTGAAACAAGTGCCTTTTGTGTTGCTGTATAGATTCTGGGCATGTGCTAAGTTAATTGCTTAGCTTACTCTTGTTTGCCTAAACATGTTTAGTTAGTTCTTGATTGATAAATGCTTGATGTAACTGAACTTGAGTTGACTATCATGCCATGCTTGATGTGCTTGCTATCTCTATGTTAGACTTGATGTAAATAACTTGCTCTCTAGGTGCTCATGTCATGTAGTGTAACCTTGTGCTTGTTTTAAATGTTTTTACATGATGCATCGCATGTTACTATTCTTCGCATTCATGCACTTGCATCTTGCATCTCATTTAGGTATGCTAGATGTAACGTGTGTGGAAGTGAAGCACAGGATGTTGGAGTTAAACTAGAAGGCGGTGTTGGTGGATCTATCAAGAAGATGGAAAGACCCCGAGAGTTCACGCCTGAACTGGAGATGCTCGCTAAGCGAGTGTCACCTAACAAACACTGACCTAGTGTAGTGTAACACCTCGGGTGTTAGCCTTGCATAACTTGACTTGCATAACATGAGCATGATCATCAAGCATTCATAAACAAGCATTTACAATTGAAACATTGAATTGAAACATATGCAACGTTGCTTGTTATTGCATGTTTCTTTGTACATATGCAACTGATCATGAATGTAAACATGTACTTGGTAGATTTGAGTCACCAAAAATATTTGGCAATGCTTAGGTTCACAAATGGAACATGGATCATGAATGTCATTTTTCATGATCAAGTCTTTAAGGCATATTTCATGTGATTACTTTCAATAGCTCTATGAGTAACTACAACATAAAATGATTGAATGGCCTTGCAAATTGCTCAAACATGCTTAGGATATCATTAGGAACAACTTTGGTATTTAGTGCTAGGGCTAGTTTGGTCATTAAGCCATGCCTTGATGTGTTTCCTCTTTTAAATGTGACATGTTTGACCAATTTGGAACTAGGTGTTAGGGACCTTGCATGGAGGTGAGCACTAAAGCAAAGTTGTAGTGTTTGACATTAGGAACAACTTTTATTTTTATATCATGGACTGATTTAGCTTCTAACATGCTTGAATTGGGATCACAAAAGTCAACACATAACTGTTTTCAACACTTAACGAATTTTGCTAAGTCTGGGATCACTGACAGCCTAACAAGCCGACTTTGGTCATGATTTTACTCAGTTTACATTGAGAATTGGAACACGATCATTGAACAACATTTGTAACTGGTACTTAGGTCTACAAAGTTGGTTTAGTAACCTAGTGCTAATTCGTCACGGATTGGAAGATCAATCATCACCAAAACTCATCGTCAGGATCGGTACCGAGGCTAACTGACGAACTGAATCACAGCGTCGTGGCTGACCGGCTTCAGGTGCTGATCACCGCATGGCGTGGGAAACGGCCGTGCATCGCCGCCGGTCTATCCACGCAGGCCACGATGCGCCTGAGAGCGCCTTCATCACGCCAGCTACCGCCCGCTCCCTCCCAGCGCTCCCATTTCGCTTCTGGCTTCCTTCTTCACCGCAAGCGCTACAACGAGCTCCTCCCCACCTCCACCGTCACCATTAGAGACTCCAGCTCGCGCCTAGCCACTCCAGCACCACCGCCATAGCTCCACCGTCTCCCCAGCACCCCATTGCTTCTTCCCGTGCCCGCCATTCGAGTTCGGTAAGCGTCAGCGCCGTGCAAATGCTCGCCGGAGCTCCTCCGCCACCCTCCGTCGCCGTGGCCAGGCCCAACCCGACCACCGTAGGCCACGATAGCGCGAGCAACAGCTTCCTTATAGTCCACTGATGCTTGTCCGCACCATAGGGCGAGCCACCATAGCCCACACCAGCGTACCGCCATGGTCCAGCCCTGCCGTTCCACCATGGTCGCCGCCGTCATCTCTAGGGTCGGCAATAGGTCCGGCCAAGTGGCTCAGTAGGTTCGCTAGGTCACGTAGAGCACGTAGCGTAGATGTCACCGCCGGTGGATTCGCCGTCGATGAGCTGTGGCCGCGTGAGCTTGCTCTGCGCCGCTGGCTCTATTTTGGTCTCGCTGACCGGTGGGTCCAACCGACGCGTGGGTCCCTGCTGTCAGCGACTCTAGGTTTTAAGGATAGTTCAAAATTTTCAGATTCAAGTGTGTTTTGTTATTTTCATATCTTCAGTTTGGTAGCTCCTAAATTTGTGAAATAAATATGGTTGTGTTCCTTAGGAAGTGTAGTATTTAGGAAAAATATGTTCTTGACTTGTACAGTAGAAATTTTTGGAGATTTAAATAGGGATTTGAAATGTTCTTTTGAATGCATTCAAATTTGTTTATTTCATATCTAGAGTTCCTGTGCTCCAAAAATTATGAAATTTTTGTGGTAAGCTAGTCTTAGCATATATGTGCATGGGTAGATTTATAGTTATAGATTTTTCTTTTATAGCTAGTCAGTCCTTGCATGAATTTTTATAAATTATTTATGAGTCCAAAATTCATGAAATTTGTTGGAGGTAATCCTAGTACCATATGGATGTTAAGAAAAATAGGAAATCTATTGCTTGACACTTTTCAATAGGATTTTCCATTTATGCTATTTCAAGCCTTGCTGCCTTATCATTTTTGTATACAATGTTCTACTTAGTAAAATGACATGAAATTTTTATAGTAGTCCTTTGATAGCATTAGTAAGACACTATAAATTTTTAAGAATTTAATAAGTATGTCTGATAT
The DNA here is from genome assembly GCF_019320115.1 of Miscanthus floridulus. Classification (NCBI taxonomy): domain Eukaryota; kingdom Viridiplantae; phylum Streptophyta; class Magnoliopsida; order Poales; family Poaceae; genus Miscanthus; species Miscanthus floridulus. Next base: position 24,430,392 of record NC_089581.1, read on the forward strand.
ATGTTTAGTATTTAACCTAGATATCTAAATAAAATAATAAAAGGTAATTAAATAAAAAGTTTGGGCTTCACCATTATATTATCTTAACTGTATTTGGTATGCTTAAACTGGTGGTAGAGTCTATGTTGTCAAATTTTGAATGATTACATGAAGTAGAAGTATTATTACTTTATATTGCATGTTAAATAGTTTCCGGACTGATTCTAGAGTGTGATGAGTGCATGTTGAAACTGATATGTACTATAAAAATAGTTAGTAACAAAGTTGTAGAGAATTTGATAAGCTTTCCAGAAAGTCCAGGATCACTGTTTTTGGATTTGTAGAACTCCAGGTATGAGTGAAACAAGTAGCTACGGTTTGTGGCATAGTCGATGCATTGTAGAAGTAGTTAAGTAATAATCGAGAAGAGATATGCACCTACTCAATCAACGTGATGCACTTGTTAACATATATGCATTCGTAATACTTATACCATACTCATGCATCTAGGATCGGAGGAAGAGATCACGTTGCTGGAATTCGAAGAAGCAGAGGAAGGGAACCCGTAGGAGGATCCGCAAGCCGCAGCTCCCGAAGGCATGGAGCAGAACCCTGAAGAGCTTCCGGAGTGTCCTAACCATCGCCCTACTTCCTTTCTGCGAGGCAAGCCCCGGAGCATTATAAGTCTCCCAGTAATTTGCAAATGTTACTTACGTATTTATGATTGATGCATTAGGTTATAAGAGTTGAATGAAACCACTTGATGCATGTACATTCCTTGTCCAGATATTACACCTTTAACCGGTATAGGTCCAGGATCAAATATATATGCTTAGCCTTGCTTAGACTAGTAGAAGTCAGGTGATGTCCTGTCACCTACGAGATATAGGTGGATACCGGAGCACGGTTGGCTATATCTGCTATCGTGGAACAGAACCATGAGGTAAAAGTAAATTGAGACCGGACAGGAAGTCGATAGAGAAGCAACAAGACATGGAGGTCTTGGGTGTGGACTTATCCCCATCTATGTCGATTAAGGACTGTACCATTGTTGGCGCTTCTGATAAGATTGAATGCATGCCTCTCACTTAGCTGGCCGGATAACTCGTTCCGACCGTGAAGCCGAGTAATTCAACTCAGGCTGGGAACCGTTCTATTGTGCGCTCCTTCCAGGGAACGATCAGACTGAGCCCAAGGGCAGGTTTGGCCTGAGCATCCTGGCATCTGGTGTTCCAGATTGTGCGGCGCGGTACGGACCCACGAAATGTGTACCTGAGTTGTACCAAAGGTGACCTAAGACTATCGTGGCTGGTAGATCTAGGTTTATGTTAGGAATAAATTCCTAGCTGGTTGAAATCGATTCGAATTACCGTCTCTCCCGGATAGTGAGAAACTTGGCTAGTCCCAACATCGTAGCAATTATATTATGAAACATGATGGTTCAGATGAATATGGAATTATAATACCTGCTATGGTTACTATTGTATGCTTCTAAATGATATACCACATGTTTGGCACAGGATAGTTGCTAACCTAGAAATGGATAGTCATAATTAACCTGGTAAAGAATTTGTAACTGTACCATGACTCGATTGCTTTTATGCAAAATGTTGGCAAGTTACGTCCACTTATATAGCCTTGCATAATCCTTAGAGTCATTTTATTTCTGATTCATGATGGGTAAGTCTAGCTGAGTACCTTCTCGTACTTAGGGTTTATTTTCCCATTATTGCAGATGGCACTGTGTATCATGGTTATTGCAAGAGTTGCTTCTATCCCGCTGTGGATGAGGAGTAAGCCTTGGGCAGGCTTCTTAAGTAATTCCTATCTTTGCTTTTGTGGACCGTGATCTAGTTTGGCACTGTATCAAACTATGTTGGAAACTTTATCTTCAAACTTATTTGCTTCCGCTTTATTTACCAAACTCGGTTTGTAATAACTTTTATTCGTACTCTGATGATGAAAAGTATCTGTGAACTTTATGTAACATGTGGCTTGTATGTTGAATCCTGTACGATCTTGGTTGTTGTAAATCGTTTATCGAGACCCGTCGTGGTACTCGACGGACTACCGGGTTTATATGGGTTCAAGTATGACAGTGCGACCGCTTGCGGATTGCCATTGTACTTGTATTCTTATAAATTGGTCGGTTCTGCGACAGCTGGTATCAGAGCAAGATTCAACGTTAATTGTCACAAGTGTATTTAAAATAAAAGTTTTTGTTTTCCAAAAACCCTTCTCTGGCAACTAATAGTTATTTAATAGGTATTTGAAATCTAAAGTGTGCCAATGATCACTTTCCTTATGCTCAAATTAAGGACTATTAGGTGGCTATTTAAGTACTAACATGGGGGGTTTTTACTTCGTCGTTCATACGGCATGCTATAGTATGGATGCCATTTACTTGAGTGGTAATGTATGGATCAAATGCCTCTACGCCAAGGTAAGATGAGTGTATGACCGCAAGATGTGAGCAAGCGGTCGGGAAGAGTTAGCTTTGGTACGGCTATGTATGCATGCTTGCATGTGTATATGGTACGTATTTAATTATGGGTTTAAATTCTTGTTGGGTAGATTGATACGGAAGTATATGTATGGGTATACGTATATGAAAGTATTTACAATTACATTCTGCATATTTCATTATGGGTTTAGGGCTGAAATGAAATTTTATGCAGATACACTAACAACGAAACATGTAGCTCGACTAGTTACGCTATTTATGAGAGAACGTATGTATGCCACCGTGTCTACCGTTAGAAACAAAATTTTCCTAAGTTTGTGAGGATGTACGGCACGAGCATGCATCATGTTAAATTACCATTCACATAATTACATTGTTCCTCCCCTTATAAAAATTCTTACTCGGTTATGTAACTCTTATCCATTATGGCATTGTCTCACAAAAGGGTACATGTTAATGGTGCAGATGGCACTCACCAAGCAGACTGCTCGCAAGTCCACCGGAGGCAGAGCTCCTAGCCGTTAGCTTGCTCCACGTACCCGCCAACGTCACACGTTCCTTGGAGAGTTTGGGATGCCTACACTCTTGTGAAGAGTACTTAGCTATGTAGGCTACCCTAATGGAATGGAACCCCGCCACTTCTGGGCAAATGAGCGGTTGGGAGAAGGTCTCTTAGTTACTGTGGAGGCCGTTGTTCGTCCCCGAGGTGACGATTCTGAGTGGACAGGCTGGTGTTATGAGTCAACTGGTAGGACTGCTGAAGAAGCAGCTGGCAGGGCAGCCTTTGGGATCCTGAGGGATATCATGGATCATTTTCCTCAAGAGCTGGCAGCCGCTTTGGTTGGAGTCTTTCTAAGAGGTAACCCCTCCACTGACTCATGGCAGTAGGCAAGAGGAAGATCTTTAGAGATTAGTGCAGCAGAAGGGCAGAACAGTAATAACCCTGCCATGAGCGCCATGTTCACAGTGATGAGAGTGTTAGATGGAGTAGAAGGTAGCCTCAGACGTGTGTCTGGTGCTCTTGGTCATGCCCGTGAGGACCGATGTCAGCTTCAGAGGGAGCACGATGCCGAGATTGAAAGGCTCACTAAAGAAATGACTCAGTTAACTCACCAGCGGAATGCATCCTGGTCCAGGGAAAATGTCCTGAGAGCTCGACAGTTTGAGCTAGGATAGCAGCTGGCTAATGCGGAAGAATACAACGATAATCTGCATGAAGAGGTTCATCTACTGAACAATTAGCTCCACCCTTATGTCCCACCTGGAGCCGTAGAAATGGATCTAGAAGGGTACGAAGAAGAAGAAGTGGAGCCTAAAGAAGAAGTAAAACCTGGGGAAGGAGACGATTCTGCATCTGACCTCGATAGTGATCATGAGGAGGATTAGATCGCTTAGCACTTAGTGGAAGGACTAATGTATCACCTTTATTCATGTAATGGACCTGTAGTTTGAAGTTGGCACTAGTAACCAGACTATCATGTAATGTTGATTAATTGCACGTTTGGATGAACATCAGTGCAATTCCAGTCCTTTGTCAGTAATCATGATTTAAATTTGCATGCGTTATGAGCACGATAAATGGTCGAATTGGTGATGTCATGTTGCGAGAATGAATTGTTATGCCTCTGTTTTATTGTGCTTTTGAGAATTTTCTCCAGTAATTTCAGTTTGGCATGAGTACCTAATTCGTCTGCAATCTCTTGACATCAACCAATAATCGCTTATTGTTGCAATTTCGTAGATGACGTGCACCCATGCTGGAGCTGGTGGCAGCCAGGATGGCAACCAGGATGACTTGCCACCCCCACTGCCGCCGTCTACTCAGGAATTCTTTACCTAGTTCCTGGGTAGCTAGAGGATAATGGAAGAAGCTTTGCGCCTTATCGCGCAAAACACTGCTCGTGGCCACCCACAGCAACCGGGGGCCAAGCCAAATCAGCACAGTTCATTCAAGGAGTTTCTGGACACGAAGCCTCCAATCTTCAAGGTGGCTAAGGAACCACTACAGGCCGATGAGTGGCTGAATACCATCGAGCAGAAATTCCGTCTGTTAAGAGTCACGGAGCATCTGAAAGCAAAGTATGCGTCTCATCAATTGTAAGGACCAACAGGGATCTTGTGGACACATTTCCTATCGTCTCTACCTGCTAATGCGAGAGTGACCTAGGATCAATTCAAGCTGGCTTTTAGGGGACACCATATTCCCCCGGGCCTAATGCGCATGAAAGCAGCCGAATTTATGAGGCTCACTCAGGGAACAAAGTCACTCACAGAATATATGCACGCATTCAACAACTTGTCAAGATATGCTTCAAGTTTCATGGATACTGAAGAGAAAAAGATTGAGAGTTTCAAGCGAGGTTTGGGTACCAAACTGATGAAGACTATGGCAAATTCTCGATGTGCCATGTACAATGAGTTTATTAGTGATGCCTTGACCCAAGAAAACCACAACAACATGCATACAGTTGCTAAAGGTCGCAAGAGGGCATATGAGGCCGGTGCATCTGGATCTTTCTAGTCAAAAGCGCCTATCACAGCTAGGCCACAATTCCATCCACCTGCACCCAAGTTTAGGCCTCCACCACTGAAAGCTCAGAATAATAGGCCACAGAAACCATTCCGTAAGGCATTCACCATTGCCTTACCAAAAGGAAATGGTAATCAGGACAGCTCCACCGGATTCAGAAGTAATCAACCATGTTTCAACTGCAACCAACTGGGTCATTGGTCCAAGGAGTGCCCCCACCCCAAGAGGAATAGCAACCCAAATCAGAATAATCAGAGGCAGGTGAATGCTAGGGCACGTCAAGGACAAGTGCATTATACCGCTATGGAGGAAGTGCCCGCCGGAGAAGTTGTCACGGCTGGTATGTTTCTCGTCAACAAGCATCCCGCTGTTGTTTTATTTGATTCAGGAGCTTCTCATTCATTTATGACTCAAGCATTTGCATCTAGACATGATCAAGAAATTATAGAAGTAAGTAAAGGGGGTTTTAACATAAGTTCAGTAGGGGGAACTGTTACTACCAAAAAGATAGTAAAAAATGTACTCATCTTGATACAAGGGAGGGAGTACACAACAGATTTGATAATATTGCTGGGGTTGTCGATAAGTGTAATCTTAGGCATGAATTGGATGAAGGATCATGGTGTTCTTATTGACACTAGCACCCATACCATTATGTTGAGAGAACCCACAGGAGGGAATGCTTTTCTAGTTCCACTCTCCCACGATTTCGAACCCCAACATTTAGCCTGTGCTATCCAAGCCACCACCATATGTGATATTCCCGTGGTTTGTGAGTTTCCTGATGTATTTCCAAAGAAATTACCAGGTCTACCACCGGATAGGGACGTGGAATTTAAGATTGAATTAGTGCTAGGTACCGCACCCATATCCAAAAGGCCCTATAGAATGCCACCCAATGAGTAAGCAGAACTTAAGGTTCAATTGCAAGATCTATTGGACAAAGGTCTTATCCAACCTAGCTCATCTCCGTGGGGATGTCCAGCATTGTTTGTGAAAAAGAAGGATAAGTCACTGAGAATGTGTGTAGATTACAGACCACTCAATGCTATGACCATTAAGAACAAGTATCCGTTGCCCCGCATCGACATCTTGTTCGATCAGCTAGCGAAGGCAAAGGTATTCTCCAAAATTGACTTGAGATCAGGTTACCATCAGATAAAGATCAGACTAGAGGATATACTTAAAACTGCTTTCTCTACTAGGTACGGCTTATACGAGTATTTGGTTATGTCTTTCGGACTAACAAATGCTCCAGTCTATTTCATGTACCTGATGAACTCGGTATTCTTGCCCAAACTTGATAAGTTCGTGGTCATGTTTATCGATGACATATTGATTTATTCAGAAAATGAGTCAGATCATGAAGAGCATCTAAGGATTGTCCTATCTAGATTGAGGGAGGATAAGCTATATGCCAAGTTTAACAAATGTGAATTTTGGATGAGCAAAGTACCTTTCTTAGGTCACATCTTATCAAGAGATGGAATCTCAGTAGACCCATCAAAAGTACAAGAGGTCATGGATTGGAAAGCCCCAACTTTGGTTCATGAAGTTTGGAGTTTTCTAGGGTTAGCAGGATACTATCGCCGGTTTATTCCAGACTTCTCAAAGATAGCTAAGCCTATGACCAGACTACTTCAAAAAGATGAGAAATACAAATGGACCCTAGAATGTGAAACAACTTTTCACACCCTCAGAACTTTGTTGACTACAGCGCCTGTGCTAGCACAACCAGACATTGAAAAGCCTTTTGATATATTTTGTGATGCATCAGGAATAGGTTTGGGATGTGTGCTTATGCAAGAAGGGAGAGTAATTGCATATGCCTCTTGGCAATTGAGAAAACATGAAGTCAACTACCCTACACATGATTTGGATCTTGCAGCCGTCGTTCATGCATTAAAGATATGGAGACATTACTTGTTGGGCAATGTATGTCATATCTATACTGACCACAAAAGCCTCAAGTATATCTTTACCCAGCCAGAGCTGAACATGAGACAACGAAGATGGTTAGAATTGATTAAGGACTATAATTTGGAAGTGCATTACCATCCGGGCAAAGCTAATGTGGTAGCCGATGCACTTAGTCAGAAGTCCCATTACAACACTGTGGAGGCACTATTGGAAGATGGATTCAACTTGCTACATCCTGCTGTACTACACAATATCACAATCAGTTGTTCGCTTAAGGGCAAAATCATAGAGCTACAGCAGACAGATGTAGGAATAAGTCACATTAAGAGAAAAATGCAAGAGCAAGAAACCAAATATTTTAGATTGGACGAAAGAGATGTATTATGGTTCGAGGACCGGCTAGTGGTACCAAAAGACCGTGAGCTCAGGAATCAAATCTTAGAGGAAGCTCACTCGTCCAAATTATCTATCCATCCGGGTAGTAGTAAAATGTATCAAGATTTAAGAACCCGTTTTTGGTGGACTAAGATGAAGAAAGAGATCGTAGCCTATGTTGCTAGGTGTGATAACTGCAGTAGAGTGAAAGCCGTCCATATGAAAACCGCTGGATTACTTCAGCCATTGCCTATTCCAGGATGGAAATGGGAGGAAATCAGCATGGACTTTATCACAGGCCTTCCAACGACGCCACAAGGTCATGATTCAATCTGGGTCATTGTTGATCATCTCACCAAGTCAGCACACTTTATACCCGTGAACACGTGGTATATAGTTGGGAAATATGCTGAGATATATGTATCCCAGATCGTGAGATTGCATGGAGTACCTAGGACCATAATCTTAGATAGAGGACCATAGTTCATAGCTCGTTTCTGAGAGCACTTACACCAAGCTTTGGGAACCAAGCTAATCAGAAGTTCAGCTTATCATCCGCAAACTTCAGGACAGATAGAGCGAGTGAACCAAATCCTAAAAGATTTACTTAGAGCTTGTGTTATATCTTCAAAAGGTTCATGGGAGAAATGGTTACCTTTAGCTGAATTCTCCTATAACAACAGTTATCAAGCGAGTATCAAAATGGCTCCATTTGAAGCCTTGTATGGCAGAAAGTGCAGAACTCCATTGAATTGGATTGAGCCCGATGAAAGGAGATACTTTGGTATTGATTTTGTCAATGAAGCCGAAGAACAAGTACGTATCATCCAACAGCACATGAAGGCAGCTCAATCAAGACAGAAGAGTTATGCCGACAGAAGAAGAAGACCACTAACTTTTGAAGTGGGTGACTATGTATACTTGAGAGTATCACCCATGAAAGGTGTGAAAAGATTTGGGATGAAAAAGAAGCTTTCACCAAGATATGTAGGGCCATACAAAATTTTGGAGCGAAAAGGAAATGTTGCATATAAGCTACAACTACCACCAAAGATGAGTGCAATCTTTGATGTGTTCCATGTTTCTCAGCTAAAGAAATGTCTTCAAGTACCAGAAGAAGCTATTGCACCCACCAACGTGCAGCTTCAATCGGATTTGACCTATGAAGAAAAGTCAATTAGAGTATTAGAAGAGATGGAGAGAGTGACAAGGAGTAAGATTATTAAGTTCTATAAGGTGGTGTGGAACAATCATAGTGAACAAGATGCTACGTGGGAAAGAGAAGATTATCTGCGAGAAGTTTATCCCACCTTTTTCCATGAATGGTAGGTCTTGCAAATCTCGGGACGAGATTTTTATAAGGGGGAGGGGCTGTAACACCTTGGGTGTTAGCCTTGCATAACTTGACTTGCATAACATGAGCATGATCATCAAGCATTCATAAACAAGCATTTACAATTGAAACATTGAATTGAAACATATGCAACGTTGCTTGTTATTGCATGTTTCTTTGTACATATGCAACTGATCATGAATGTAAACATGTACTTGGTAGATTTGAGTCACCAAAAATATTTGGCAATGCTTAGGTTCACAAATGGAACATGGATCATGAATGTCATTTTTCATGATCAAGTCTTTAAGGCATATTTCATGTGATTACTTTCAATAGCTCTATGAGTAACTACTACATGAAATGATTGAATGGCCTTGCAAATTGCTCAAACATGCTTAGGATATCATTAGGAACAACTTTGGTATTTAGTGCTAGGGCTAGTTTGGTCATTAAGCCATGCCTTGATGTGTTTCCTCTTTTAAATGTGACATGTTTGACCAATTTGGAACTAGGTGTTAGGGACCTTGCATGGAGGTGAGCACTAAAGCAAAGTTGTAGTGTTTGACATTAGGAACAACTTTTATTTTTATATCATGGACTAATTTAGCTTCTAACATGCTTGAATTGGGATCACAAAAGTCAACACATAACTGTTTTCAACATTTAACGAATTTTGCTAAGTCTGGGATCACTGACAGCCTGACAAGCCGACTTTGGTCATGATTTTACTTAGTTTACGTTGAGAATTGGAACACGATCATTGAACAACATTTGTAACTGGTACTTAGGTCTACAAAGTTGGTTTAGTAACCTAGCGCTAATTCGTCACGGATTGGAAGATCAATCATCACCAAAACTCATCGTCAGGATCGGTACCGAGGCTAACTGACGAACTGAATCACGGCGTCGTGGCCGACCGGCTTCAGGTGCTGATTGCCACGTGGCACGGGAAACGGCCGCGTATCGCCGCCGGTCTGTCCACGCAGGCCACGATGCGCCTGAGAGCACCTTCATCATGCCAGCTACTGCCCGCTCCCTCCCAGCGCTCCCATTTCGCTTCTGGCTTCCTTCTTCACCGCAAGCGCTGCAGCGAGCTCCTCCCCACCTCCGCCGTCGCCATTAGAGACTCCAGCTCACGCCTAGCCACTCCAGCACCACCGCCATAGCTCCACCGTCTCCCCAGCACCCCATTGCTTCTTCCCGTGCCCGCCATTCGAGTTCGGTAAGCGTCAGCGCCGTGCAAATGCTCGCCGGAGCTCCTCCGCCACCCTCCGTCGCTGTGGCTAGGCCCAACCCGACCACCGCAGGCCACGATAGCGCGAGCAATAGCTTCCTTGTAGTCCACTGATGCTTGTCCGCACCATAGGTCAAGCCACCATAGCCCACACCAGTGTACCACCGTGGTCTAGCCCCGCCGTTCCGCCATGGTTGCCGCCGTCAGCTCTAGGGTCGGCAATAGGTCCGGCCAAGTGGCTCAGTAGGTTCGCTAGGTCACGTAGAGCACGTAGCATAGATGTCACCACCGGCGGATTCGCCGTCGACGAGCTGTGGCCGCGCGAGCTTGCTCTGCGCTGCCGGCTCTGTTTTGGTCTCGCTGACCGGTGGGTCCAACCGACGCGTGGGTCCCTGCTGTCAGCGACTCTAGGTTTTAAGGATAGTTCAAAAATTCCAGATTCAAGTGTGTTTTGTTATTTTCATATCTTCAGTTTGGTAGCTCCTAAATTTGTGAAATAAATATGGTTGTCTTCCTTAGGAAGTGTAGTATTTAGGAAAAATATGTTCTTGACTTGTACAGTAGAAATTTTTGGAGATTTAAATAGGGATTTGAAATGTGCTTTTGAATGCATTCAAATTTGTTTATTTTATATCTAGAGTTCCTGTGCTCCAAAAATTATGAAATTTTTGTGGTAAGCTAGTCTTAGCATATATGAGCTTTGGTAAAAATTTGAGGACCAGTACATGGGTAGATTTATAGTTATAGATTTTTCTTTTATGGCTAGTCAATCCTTGCATGAATTTTTATAAATTATTTATGAGTCCAAAATTCATGAAATTTGTTGGAGGTAATCCTAGTACCATATGGATGTTAAGAAAAATAGGAAATCTGTTGCTTGACACTTGTCAATAGGATTTTCCATTTATGCTATTTCAAGCCTTGCTGCCTTATCATTTTTGTATAGAATGTTCTACTTAGTAAAATGACATGAAATTTTTATAGTAGTCCTTTTATAGCATTAGTAAGGCACTGTAAATTTTTAAGAATTTAATAAGTATGTCTGATATATGTTTAGTATTTAACCTAGATATCTAAATAAAATAATAAAAGGTAATTAAATAAAAAGTTTGGGCTTCACCATTATATTATCTTAACTGTATTTGGTATGCTTAAACTGGTGGTTGAGTCTATGTTGTCAAATTTTGAATGATTACATGAAGTAGAAGTATTATTACTTTATATTGCATGTTAAATAGTTTCCGGACTGATTCTAGAGTGTGATGAGTGCATGTTGAAACTGATGTGTACTGTAAAAATGGTTACTAACAAAGTTGTAGAGAATTTGATAAGCTTTCCAGAAAGTCCAGGATCACTATTTTTGGATTTGTAGAACTCCAGTTATGAGTGAAACAAGTAGCTACGGTTTATGGCATAGTCGATGCATTGTAGAAGTAGTTAAGTAATAATCGAGAAGAGATATGCACCTACTCAATCAACGTGATGCACTTGTTAACATATATGCATTCGTAATACTTATACCATACTCATGCATCTAGGATCGGAGGAAGAGATCACGTTGCTGGAATTCGAAGAAGCAGAGGAAGGGAACCCGCAGGAGGATCCGCAAGCCGCAGCTCCCGAAGGCGTGGAGCAGAACCCTAAAGAGCTTCCGGAGTGTCCTGACCATCACCCTACTTCCTTTTTGCGAGGCAAGCCCCGGAGCATTATAAGCCTCCTAGTAATTTGCAAATGTTACTTACGTATTTATGATTGATGCATTAGGTTATAAGAGTTGAATGAAACCACTTGATGCATGTACATTCCTTGTCTAGATATTACACCTTTAACCGGTATAGGTCCAGGATCGAATATATATGCTTAGCCATGCTTAGACCGGTAGAAGTTGGGTGATGTCCTGTCACCTATGAGATATAGGTGGATACCGGAGCACGGTTGGCTATATCTGCTATCGTGGAACAGAACCATGAGGTAAAAGTAAATTGAGACCGGACGAGAAGTCGATAGAGAAGCAACAAGACATGGAGGTCTTGGGTGTGGACTTATCCCCATCTGTGTCGATTAAGGACCATACCGTTGTTGGCGCTTCTGACAAGATTGAACGCATGCCTCTCACTTAGCTGGCCGGATAACTCGTTCCGACCACAAAGCCGAGTAATTCAACTCAGGCCGAGAACCATTCTATTGTGCGCTCCTTCCGAGGAACGATCAGACTGAGCCCAAGGGCAGGTTTGGCCTGAGCATCCTGGCATCTAGTGTTCCAGATTGTGCGGCACGGTACGGACCTGCGAAATGTGTACCTAAGTTGTACCAAAGGTGACCTAAGACTATCGTGGCTGGTAGATCTGGGTTTGTGTTAGGAATAAATTCCCAGCTGGTTGAAATCGATTCGAATCACCGTCTCTCCTGGATAGTGAGAAACTTGGCTAGTCCCAACATCGTAGCAATTATATTATGAAACATGATGGTTCAGATGAATATGAAATTACAATACCTGCTATGGTTACTATTGTATGCTTCTAAATGATATACCACATGTTTGGCATAGGATAGTTGCTAACCTAGAAATGGATAGTCATAATTAACCTGGTAAAGAATTTGTAACTATACCATGACTCGATTGCTTTTACGCAAAATGTTGGCAAGTTACGTCCACTTATACAGCCTTGCATAATCCTTGGAGTCATTTTATTTTTGATTCATGACGGGTAAGTCTAGCTGAGTACCTTCTCGTACTCAGGGTTTATTTTCCCATTGTTGCAGATGGCACTATGTATCGTGGTTATTGCAAGAGTTGCTTCTATCCCGCTATGGATGAGGAGTAAGCCTTGGGCAGGCTTCTTAAGTAATTCCTATCTTTGCTTTTGTGGACCGTGATCTGGTTTGGCACTGTATCAAACTATGTTGGAAACTTTATCTTCAAACTTATTTGCTTCCGCTTTATTTACCAAACTCAGTTTGTAATAACTTTTATTCATACTCTAATGATGAAAAGTATCTGTGAACTTTATGTAACATGTGGCATGTATGTTGAATCCTGTACGATCTTGGTTGTTGTAAATCGTTTATCGAGACCCGTCGTGGTACTCGACGGACTACCGGGTTTATATGGGTTCAAGTATGATAGTGCGACCGCTTACGGATTGCCATTGTACTTGTATTCTTATAAATTGGTCAGTTCTATGACATGTAGGATCCCAGATAAGCCCCAGAGCATTCTAAGTCTCCTACCCTCTCTTGTTATAAATGCAAATAAGTATAACTTTTGTATGCTGCATTAGGTGATAGGAGTTGAATGAAATCGTTGGTGCATAATTCCTACCTTGTCCACTATATATATAAATGTCAGTACCCTTACTAGTATGAGTAGGACATTCTATGCTTAGCTATGCTTAGACTGGTAGAAGTGGGTGATTTCCTATCACCTTCAATATAGGTGGATACCTGGTCAGGGTTGGCTATATTTGCTATCATGGAAAATAACCATGTGGTGATGAATAAATGGAGACCGGACGAGATCTGGTGATCGAGAGGCAGCAGGACATGGAGGTCTTGTGTGCATGTTTTATCCCATCTATGTAGGTTAAGGACCACATCATTGTGGGCCCTCATGTCATTTTGAACGTAGACTCTAACTTAGCTAGCTAGATAACTCATTCTGACCATGAAACCGAGTAGCTCAACTCAGGCCTAGAGTCGTTTTGTCCAAGTGTGCACACTAGAGGTAGTAAGGATGTATGGAGAGCTAGATGTGAGCCCAAGGGTAGGCTAGGCCTGAGCATACTAGTAGCTGGTCAACCCCTGAGGGTGCGGCGCTAATTGAACCCGCAAAGTTGAGTCCTGAGTTATACCAAAGATGACCCAACACAACCCTAATGGGGTAAGTGTGAGTTTGTGTTAGGATTGCTACCCAGCTGGTTGTAATCGATTCGAATCGCCGTCTCTCTTGGATAGTGAGAAACTTGACTGAGCTTCCCCGTTGTAGTAACACTAGATGGAACATGATGGTTATGATAATTATATGATAAACCAGATATGGTTACTATTGTGATGCTTATTAATGAAGTGATTGCTCTAGAATAGGTGCAAAGTTAGCCATAATAAGCTCCACTAAACTTGATGCTAAGATATTGACTAAAATATTGAAAGTAAGGACATATTGTAGTAATGTTCTTTTTGCAAAGTTATGCTATCCAACCAGCTCCACTAAATAAGCCTTGCATAACCTTGAGTCTTTTTATTTCTCTCTAGTCAGGTAAGTCTAGCTGAGTACATTTGAGTACTCAGGATTTATCCCACCTATTGCATGTGAAGTTCTCGACCTGCTGAATATGGTGGCTAATCACTGGTAGGCTCGGCGAGTCTATATAGTGTTCTCATCTATATGCTTTTATCAAAGATTGTCACTTATGCTAGCAATGTATTTGGAACTTATATTATTGTAATCATTTGAAAGCTATGTTGTTTTCACTAATCGATTTTGAAACCCCAACTTGTACTATTATTTATGAACTCCTTTGTAATATTATTTCTCCTGCAAACTCCATGTATGTAATGTGTATTTGCTTAATCTATTATGGTCTTGGTTGTGATGTGGATTTACCGAGGTCCTTCGTGACACTTAGTGGACCACCGGGTTTATATAAGTGAAAGTATGTGCGTGTCAACGTGTTAAACGGGGACAGTCGTACTTGATCTTGTATAAATTGGGTGGTTCTATCACACTTTTCCTTTTAGATATCTAGGAATTCCTATGCATCAAAGAAAACTCATGAATAAGGGTTGGAAACATGTTGAACAAAGATTTCAAAAAAGGCTGAATTGCTGGAGAAGTAAGATGTCGATAGGAAGGAGGCTTGTTTTGATAAATTCAGTTTTGAGTAGCCTCCCCATGTTCACGTTTTCCTTTTTTGAGGTACCTCGAGGGGTTTAAAAAAACTAGATTACTTTAGGTCATGGTTTTTCTAGTAGAGTGACGACCACAAGAAGAAATATAGATTTAGTAAATGGGAGGTAGTATGTACACCGAAGGACCATGGAGGGTTGGGAGTCTTAAATTTAGATGTCCATAATAAGTGTCTTCTAAGCAAGTGGCTCTTTAAGTTGGTAAATGGAGATGGGGTTTGGCAACAGATGTAACACCCTAGGTGTTAGTCACAAGTTAAGCAGTGAGTTTGGACTCAAATAAGTTATGTCAAGTGATGATTGAGAGCTCTAATCTAAAATTTTTGAAGGTGTTGAGGTCAAATCTATGAAAATTAGCCCCAGCTTGAACTTGGATAATACACCTTGCTTACATGTTGACCCTTTTCAAATGTAGGCTTGAGTAGTGTTCAACACACCTCTTTCATGAGCATCACATTAGCATCAAGCCATCTTGACCATTGGAAAAGTTTCATGAAGTTTGGAGCCAAGAAGTCATATGAAATGATAAGTTATATCATTTCTTAAATTGCTTCATCAGGTGAATGGGAACATGGGATATCAACCAAACCATGCTACCTTGCCTAAATAACTCTAATTGAACTCTAAAACAAAAGTCATGAAATGTTTATGTTGAGAAAATATCAAGAAAATGCCTCAATCGATCAAAAACCCTAATTCCAAGGTTTATCATGATACCGCTTTGACCAAGGTTAAATAACAACTTGGAAATAAGTTATGAAGTTTGACCTTTAAGCAAAGTCAAAGCCTAAGTGGAGTGCTGCAAACTTTATTCTTGGACCAAGAGCCAAATCAATTTGTAAGCAAGCCAAATAGGTGCTCGAATATCAAATCTATGACTATTTTTAGACTTAGAAATACTCCAAGTCCAGGATTAGTAGCAATTCGGTTGGCATGTCACGTTCTCATGATTTTGTTAAGCAACTTGACTTGATTCCAAAATAAAAGTTGGAGATAATTCATTGAAGAAGAGCTCAAAAAAATTTGGACTAAGTTTGACCAGTTAAATTGAGATCCAACCGGGCAAAGCTTAATCCCGTTTAAACTGCTGACAGTGTCAACTTTGGACATAATTATCTCCTAATACATTGCCCTAATGACCTAAGTGCCTCAATAAAAGTTGGAGAGCATCAGGAGTACAACAAACTTTGTTTAAGGCCCAAGGCCCAAATCGGCCTATAGCTGGCCCAAAATTGGTGCCCATCGCACCCACACCATGGCCCGCCACGTGCTCGATGAAATTCCCACACATCTTCCATGCGTGAGAGCACGCCCCACCATTGCTGCTGCGTGCTCCTACACTGCTCTCTCCCTCTTGCCTATGGGACAGCAGCAAGCACTCCCAAGCGCTCTCCCTCGCTCCCTCTGCCTCTCCATTTGCCTCACCTCGCTCTCCCTTGCCCTCTGCAGAACATGCCAAGCTCCACCATTACCAGCAAGCCAAGCTCTGCAACTACCGCCTCTCATTCGTCCTTTGAGCCTCCCCGCACCACTGGCTCTAGCCACCACCACCTACCATGCCGCGCCTTCCAACCGCTTCCCCGACCACCGTATTCGCTGGAGTCGGCCTACCGCTAGCTGTCATTGCCACCGTAGGCAGCTAGCGCTCGTGGGTGTGTGCAGACTTGGGTGAGTCCCTAGCACCGCCACTTGCCGTCGGCGAGCACCCTGTCACCGGTGTCGGCCTCCCCTCTGTCATGCCCGTCCATGCTCTGCTCGAAGGAAGGAGAGAAGGGTGGAAAAGGAAATAGGAATTTTTTGCTAGGTCCAGATGCGAAACCCATGACTCATGTGAATAGTGCCTAGAAGGACCTTTCTGCTGGAATCTGTTTTAGTAGAAAGTTTAGGGTTCCTAATGCAAAAGTGTTTTTCTTTATCTTTTCCTTTATTGCTTTTAATCGGCTAAACCTTTGGAAAATCATGGTAATTCATAGAAAAATCATAAAATAGCAAATGAAGATGTTTTGGAATCTTTGTGAGTACATCTACGTAGTAGAGTCATAATATGATATGTGTTAGTATAAAGTTTCTACTGTTTTTATTTATTTTTGTAAATTAGGATTTTCTAGGAATAAATTCATATCTAATGTTTTGGTGCTTCAATTGCTGTAAAATTTTATGGTAGGCTACTGATGTCATATGTGTGTTGTGGTAAAAATTTCATATTCATTGGATGCAGTATGGTTGAGTTATGGATTTAGCATGCTTAATATTTGATAAATGGTTTTAAATAAGTTATAATTATTATGAAGGTGTAAAAATGTAAAATATGGTCCCACAAGCTTTGTATGATATTGTTGTAACATAAGAAACCTTAATATGGTTATGTGTTTACTAAAAATGTTGATCTTTAAATTTATCTTGCTCTCACAAGCTTAATTATAATTAAAACTTGTTTTTATTATAATAATTAATCTACTAAACCTGAGCATGTAATATTTCTACAGTAGCCATATTTTGATATCACCTATCACCTGTAAAAATTCTAGCTCCCAACTCTATGTTTAAAATGTCACCTAAAAATAATATATATATGTTGCATTATATAAGTAGAGGATGAAAGTTTGTTAGTAGATGCATGTGTTTATACCATGTAATACTTTTAATAATTGGTGCTAAGTAATATGATTGCTTAGTTTTGATTAGGAGCTGCATATATAGCAACAAAATATTAGTTGTTAACAACATAAATGATAAATAAATATAGTTGTATCTCTGCTGTTGTGGCTGCTAGAGCAGTTAGCAGTGTGGTGATTATTTCGTGGCATAAATGATGTTTTCTGTATATATGTTGAATACTAAAGTTGTAGATAATTTTCTTATATTATTTTTCCTAAAATTTTATGATTTTAGGCCTGATGGCTTAGGAGTTATAGATTTTACAAATTTACTATCAGCTTTTGCATGTGCTCTGAACAAATCTGAATGATTATGTTGTTTGGCTTATTTAAACATAGAATCATGTATTGGTGATAATAGAAGAGTTGTAGTTCTTTTATTAAGATTTCTGAAATATCTAAGAGCAACACTTTTGTTGGCCTAGAACTCTGGTTATAGCTGTTCAAAGTAGAATAGCAGGTTCTGTCCAAATCTAGATAGAAATGTCTTCATTGGGTTGTTTAACATTGTTAGCTGTAGAATCATCTTAATATTATAATAAGAAAGTTATAAATAACTTAATAAGCTTTCCATAAAGTTAATAATCATATTTGCTGGATGATTAGAACTCTAGTTATGCATTTCTGAAGCTCATGTCAGTTTTCTGTCCTAGTTTATGTAGATCTGCTTGTTAGTGTTTTTCAACCTTGTTAACCTTTGAATCAGCTCTAGGTGTAAATAACAAAATTGTAAACAATTTCCTAAGATTTTCAGAAAGTCTAGGATCACCTTTGTTTGATGCCTATAACTTCAGTTATGGTTGAAACAAGTGACTTTTGTGTTGCTGTCTAGATTCTATGCATGTACTAAGTTGATTGCCTTAGCATGCTCTTGTTTTGGCTAAACATGTTAGTTAGTTCTTGATTGATAAATTCTTGATGTAACTGAACTTGAGTTGACTAGCATGCCATGCTTGATGTGCTTGCTATCCTATGTTAGACTTGATGTAAATAACTGCTCTCTAGGTGCTCATGTCATGTGGTGTAACCTTGTCCTTGTTTTAAATGTTGTTACATGATACATCTTATGTTACCATTCTTCGCATTCATGCACTTGCATCTTGCATCTCATTTAGGTACGCTACATGCACTGTGCGTGGACGTGAAGCATGGGATGTTGGAGTTGAACCAAAAGACGGTGTTGGTGGATAGATCCAGAAGATGGAAAGACCCCGAGAGTACTTGCCTGAACAAGAGATACTCACCAAGCGAGTGTCATCTAACAAGCACTGACCTAGTGTTGGATCCCAGGCAAGCCCCAAGCATTCTAACTTTTGTATACTACATTAGGTGATAGGAGTTTAATAAAACCATTGGTACATATTTCCTACCTTGCCCACTATATATAAATACCTGAACCCTTACTGGTATGAGTAGGACGTTCAATGCTTAGCCATGCTTAGACCGATAGAAATGGGTGGTTTCCTATCACCTGTAATATAGGTGGATACCTGGTCACGATTGGCTATATTTGCTATCGTGGAAAATAACCATGTGGTGATGAATAAATGGAGACCGAACGGGATCTGGTGATTGAGAGGAAGCAGGATCTGGAGGTCTTGTGTGCATATTTATTCCATCTATGTTAGTTAAGGACCGCATTGTTGTGGGCCCTCATGTCATTTTGAACGTAGCCTCTCACTTAGCTAGCTGGATAACTCATTTTGATCGTGAAGCCGAGTAGCTCAACTCAGGCCAGGAGTCGTTCTATCCAAGTGCGCACACTAGAGGTAGCAAGGATGTGTGGGGAGCCGGATGTGAGCCCAAGGGTAGGTTGGGCCTAAGCATCCTGGTAGTTGGTCAGTCCCTGAGGGTGTGGGCTGATCGAACCCATGAAGTTGAGTCCTGAGTCATACCAAAGGTGACCCGACGTGACCCCGATGGGGATGTGTGGGTTTATATTAGGATTTCTGCCTAGCTAGATACAATTGATTTGAATCGCCGTCTCTCTCGGATTATGAGAAACTTGATTGAGCCCCCTCATCGTAGTAACACTGGATGGAACATGATGGTTATAATAATTATATGATAAACCGGATATGGTTACTATTATGATGCTTATTAATCAAGTGAGTGCTCTAGAATAGGTGCAAAGTTAGCCATAATAAGCTTCACTAAACTTGATGCTAAGATATTGACTAAAATATTGAAAGTAAGGACTTATGGTAGTAATGCTCTTTTTTCAAAGTTATGCTATCCAACCAGCTCTACTAAATAAGCCTTGCATATCCTTGAGAGTCTTTTATTTCTCTCCTGTCGGGTAAGTCTAGCTGAGTACATTCGAGTACTCAAGATTTATTCCACCATGTTGCTAGTGAAGTTCTCGGCCTGCTGAAGATGGTGGTTAACCGCCGGTGAGCTCGGCGACTCTATATTTATTTTTTGTCTATATGCTATTATTGGAGGATGATACTTATGCTAGCAGTATATTTGAAACTTATGTTATTGTAACCATTTTAAAGCTATGTTGTTTTAGCTATCATATTTGTAAATTTGGCAACATATTATTATTTGCGAACTCAATTGTAAACAATATTTCCGCTGTAACTCCATGTATGTGATGTGTATTTGCTTAATCTATGGCGATCTTGGTTGTGATGTGGATTTACCGAGGTCTTTCATGACACTCAATGGACTACCAGGTTTATATAAGTGAAAGTATGTGCACGCCAACATGTTAAACGGGGACAGCCATACTTGATCTTGTATAAGTTGGGCGGTTCTGTCACAACAGATGCTTAGGAATAAATATCTAAGGGACAAAACTTTGACTCAGGTTCAATACATGCTCGGAGATTCTCAATTTTGGGCTGGCCTCATGAAGGTCAAGGGGGAGTTTCTTTCGATGGTTAAGTTTGATTTAGGTGACGGGTCTCAAGTGCGATTTTGGGAGGACGCGTGGATAAAACCACATCCACTAAAATTTATCTTTCTAGCACTATATAATATTGTTAGGAAAAAAGTGCATATGTAATAACGGTGCTATCCATAGCACCTTTAAATGTAGCCTTCAGGAGATCGCTGGTAGGTGTTAATTTACAAGCATGGTACGACGTGGTTGTGATGGTTGCCAATGTACAATTAACAAACCAAAGAGATCGTTTTGTATGGGGCTACACCAGAATGGATTGTTTTCAGTTAAATCCATGTACAGAGCATTATTGATAGCATAAGTTGTCCCTTATAACACTCTAATATGGAAACTGAAACTACCTCTCAAAATTAAAGTATTTATGTGGTATCTATATAAGGGAGTAGTTTTAACAAAGGATAATCTAGTACGGTGGCAGTGGCAAGGAGATAAGAAGTGTTGTTTTTGTTCTTCAGATGAGTCTATACAACATTTACTCTTTGACTGCCATTTTGTGAAATTTATGTGGAGAATTGTTCATGTTTTCTTTAATTCAATACCTCTAACTAGCATACATAACATGTTTATAGGTTGGTTGCAAGGATTAAATAGGAAACTAAAATCTCAGAGGAATTAGTGCTTTTGGTTGGGCGTTATGGCTAACTAGGAATAATATAGTATTTGGCAAGGTCCTAGCAACATCTTATCTGCAGGTTATCTTCGGGGGGGGGGGGGGCTACAGGATCAGGTCCTGGTCCCTATTGCAGAATGAGGAGGATCGTCAGATGATGAAGATGGGTGTAGGAATATTGAAACAACCGCGATGGAGGTGTTTTCAAGACATGGTTAGAGATTTAGCAATAGAATTGGTTTATACATATGGCTTTTAGAAGCTTTATTTTGGTTCTTTTTCGCTCAAAACTTCGTTTTTGAGATTCCTTGACAACAGTATTCTTGTTTGTAATAAGAAATAGCTATATGCATTGGTCGATGCAGAAGCTAGAATATTAATATATTCCTTTTTCTAAAAGCATAAGTGAAGTTATTATTTGCCATTGGACATGGCTTACTCCCGGTGCGGGGTCACGTGGCTTTTGGCAAGTGATCGTTGGTGGCTTGGTGGCCGTAGCGGTCATGGCAAGCAATCGTTGGTGGATTGGTGGCTTGGTAGCATCTTGCATGTGAAAACTGTGAATGTGTGATGCGTGCCACTGGCGCGTGGGTGAGCCAACTCAAAGGTGAGTCAGAACGTGTATGAGCACAGAGCGCGTCGAACCGATTTGCTGCGAATCCTTTTGCAGTTTCCAACTCAAAGGTCAGGCAGGAGTATTGGCGCATTTGTTTGCGGTCAATGCAAGACGTTCCACATGTCCTAGTCCGAAACAAGATACTCCCTCGGTTCGTTCACATTTCCTAAAAAGTTAAATATTTTTAACTTTGATTAATTCTATATAAAAATATTAATATTTATAATATATAATTAATATTATTAGATAAATCATGGAATATATATTTTTATAATAAGTTTATTTAATGATATAAATATTGCTAATATTTTTGTAGTACTAGTTAAATTTGATAAAGTTTGTTCGGCTCGCATCTCATAGTGTTATTGTTTTGG
Source organism: Miscanthus floridulus (assembly GCF_019320115.1). Taxonomy (NCBI): domain Eukaryota; kingdom Viridiplantae; phylum Streptophyta; class Magnoliopsida; order Poales; family Poaceae; genus Miscanthus; species Miscanthus floridulus. The sequence goes on from NC_089581.1 coordinate 24,452,303, forward strand.
GGAGTCTGTATCAGTTTTTGCAGTGCCATCATTCCGTTGCCCTGATGCAAGTCTGCTACAGAGTTCTACAGAGTATAACAGATTGACCGGTGCAGTACTGGCGTCGCTGACCAGACTCGACAGGCTCCGTTCTGTGACAATTACCGGTAATTTCCTCCAAGGAACGCTCCCTAGGTTCACGAGTACAGTGAGAGACGACATGGATGCCGCGGCCACCAATGGGGGACTATGACCCCTGTGACCCGTGTCGACATCCTGCTGTCCATATATAGCTGCCAGCTTCAACTACCCTGAGGTGCTCATGCGTTCCTAGAGACAGAACGACCCGTGCCACGGGTAGGACGGGTGGGACAACATCTGTTGTGGCAACGATGGCGAGGTCAGGAGGCTCAACCTTTGTCATATGGGCCTGAACGACACCATGGCCCCGGCTCGCCTTCGGATCACTGACATCACTCGTCGATATACTCATCTCGGGCAACAACATTACCGGAGTGATCCCATCATCCGTCGCCAAGCTACCATTGCTTTGCCTTCTCGACGTTTCTGACAATGAGCTAAAGGCAGTGACAGATCTATGATGAAAGTTCAGGGGACTGAAGTCGTATCTTCAACCTCCAACCTTTACTCCTCAAAGCAGTCATGGCAAAAAAATCTTGGAGAAGCTTTAGGGGGCCTCCATGGCATCAGTGGCGGCAGGGGGGCTTGAGCCCCCCTAGATCCCTCCCTAGCTTAGGCCAGTGTTTCGCAGCAACATCGAGATCTGGTTTGATGGGAACGCCGAGCTCAACGCCACAAGCATCACGAACTGTTCGCCGCCGAGCATGTCTAAGAAGCCTTTCTTCAGTGGAGAACCGAGCGTAGCTCGGGTGGCAAGGACGGTGGCTGGGACCTTGCCGGCCAGGGATCGAGCCCCAGTGGCTGCAATTTTCTGGTGTCTCACCGGGGTTCGCCCCCAAATAACGCTGTTGCCTCTCGCGCGTGGAACCACAAAGGGAATGCGACGCACCTCGTCGTCTACGGATTCATGGACCCGGTGATCTCACAAAGGACGCGATCTTAGAATCTAGGTGTAGTTGTAGGATCTGTTTGTGTACTTGTGGTGTGAGTGAGTGTGTGGCGTTGGTGTATGTCTGTTCACGAACAGATACTGCAGTTATACCTAGATGAGAGGCGCAAAAAAAAAAGCCTTTCTTCAGTGTTGCTGGCCGGTGTCATCGTAGCCGTGGCTTTCCCGCTGCTCTACTTCTATGTAAAGTTTATTACGTGACCTGTCGCGCGCAACGCGGACGACGCGTCCCCCGTGGCCCAAAAGCCCATCCCACGTAGCTTTCGTAGATACGGAGTAGAAGACAATGAAATTGATTTTGATTATGGATGGTCCCGTGCAAAGTTGGGGGCTTACACCCATGCCTCTGTGCCTGGCGGTCCGCCAGGCCACAACGGCTAGCTGCCGCGCGTGCCAACCGTCACTTGTAGAATGCCAATGATGATTGCCATTGGGTTTGGTGACCATCACAAATTCATAGATAGATCTTCAGTACCTTCTGTTCTTGCTTGCATTGCCTAGTCTTCTTCAGTTGCAGCGTCGTATTTCAGCATATTGATTGCCAGTACTTTAGTCACACATTAGTAAAGTAGTAATATATACACAGACCTATCTGCTATAATTTGTCAAAATTTGTGTCTTCAGGCTCAGAGTAGAAGGCTTGAGCACTATAACCTTTTGAGTTGTCAAGAGCACCAGGGCTGTCCCACAAATTTTATGGGCCCTTGGACCAGTAAGACACTAAGGGCCTGGCAATGTAATATTTGAATAGGACGATTAAAGTATATAACTTGTAGCATATATTTAATTCTTCTTGAAAAAGGTAACAGTACATCAAAGAAGATAAAAAACGGCAAAATAACTATGATGGTTACCTCAAATAAAACTACGGTGCTTTAGTGCTTTTTAAAAAAGCGTCTTCGGACATTTCTTGATGCAAAATCTTCAAGATCAATTGTATCTAAAATTTCCTTCTCAATGCTGCACATAGCCAAGCCATTTAATCTTTCTTGTAGCATAGTTGACCTCAAATAATTTTTTAGTAGCTTCAATTTGGAGAAGCTTCTTTCAGCTGATGCTACTGTCACTGGAATAGTTAACAGAATCCGATATGCAATAGAGGCATTTGGATAGCAATCTACAACTTTAACAAAGTTAAGAATCTCATATGCTGACATCAACTGATCTGGCAAAGTTACTTGCAACACTTTCAACTCAGAGAACAAATCATCTAACTCAACATCAGACTTGTCATGAGAAAAAGTATTCACAAAAGTTGTGCAACGGTCTCGTAGATCACTATGATCCAAGGACTTTCGATTTTCCAAATTGAATAAGAAACCAAATATTTTCTCAAATTCCTTTAGCTGATCAAATCGACTAGTCAATGAAACAATTGCATAATCAACAATTACTAGGAAGTAGTCATCATTGAAGTTGTCTATAGCTGACCGTTGTAATTCTTCAGTTTCATCATCTTGTTCATCAAATTGCTTCTTCCTTTTACCTTTACATTTTATAGGAAATGTTGGCTCCACATCCAAACTAGATGCAATGGATTTTGCAGTCTCAATACTTGCACTTAAGCCTGTGTCTCTATACTTCTTAAAATATGATATGACCCCTTCTATCTGTTTCAAAGTACTATCCAAGCACACAATTGGAGACTGCAACTTTTTGCTCACCATGTTGATAACAGATAAAATATCTTCCCAAATAACCATACCAACTAAAAATTCGAAATTCTCAATAGTGGTTACCAATGATCCAGCTTCACTCATCGATTTTGGGTCCTCGGTACAAGTTATTTCCACCTCCTTCAGAGCTGATCTTATTTGAGAAGCTTGATACCTGATAGGTTGCACACTCTTTATTCGACTCTCCCAATGAGTATCAGACAAGGGTTTGACAGTGAATCTCTCAATATGATCGGTCAAAATTTTCCACTTTTTAGTAGATCGTGCAAACAATGCATATATCCGTTGTATGACACAAAAAAAAGTAATAGCCTTTCTACAGAATTTTGCCATATCACAAAGAACAAGGTTCAGACTATGACATGCACATGGCATATACAATGCTCTTGGATTAATTTCAAGCACACGTGTCTGCACACCTTAATGTTTTCCCTTCATATTGGAACCATTATCATACCCTTGACCTCTCACATCATCAATGTTCAAATCAAGAGACTGCAATGCATCCAACAGTACATTAAAAAGCCCCAATCCTGATGTGATCAACCTTTAAGAACTCTAGAAAAAATTCCTCTACTCTTGAAATGGCACTTGACATATTAACACGCCGCACAATTAGTGTCATTTGTTCTTCATGACTCACATCTGGGGTACAATCCAAGATAACAGAGAAGTACTTGGCATCTTTTATGATCTTTAAGATATGTTTTTCACAGCATCAGCAAGCATAGCAATTAACTCATTCTATATCCTAGGGCCAAGATAATGATGATAGATTTCATTATTTTGAATGCGCCTAATATGTTCTTGCATGACAGGATCAAATTCAGCAATCATTTCCACTGTGGCTAGAAAATTACCATTATTTGATTGATAAAGTTTTGCATTTGTTCCTCGGAAGGCAAGATTTTGTTTAGCAAGAAACTTCACAGCAGAAACTATTCTTACCAAAACTTGTCTCCAACGCTCCTTCTCTTTTGCAATTTCCCGCTGCATTTCATCCTCAATTGTTTTATTTTTGCTCAATCTAATCCGAAGATCATTCCATGTATTCATATTTGTCAGATGCTCCACACTGTTCTCATGTTGTTTTAGTTTCTCACTCAAATGCTTCCAATCCCTCACTCCATCATTTGCTAACAAAGAATTATTCTGATTTGATTTGAATAGCTTGCAACAAAAACAAAAGACCTTGTCCACATGTTTACAGTAAACCAGCCACTTCCTGTCAACAACCTCTCCATTAGTTAACTTTCTGGAGTAGTAAGCATATGAAAAACGCCTATTACTAGGATCACTAGGAAATTATAAATCCATCTCTCTCATAAGCCCTTTCTCAATTAAGATATCTCTTTTGATATTGTTAAGATTTTTCCATGTCCTAGGATCAAAGATAGTCAACATTGATTGTTCATCAATATATAAATTTTCTATATCATCCGAAGGCTGCAAATTTTCACCTGATCCCAAAATGTCCTCATTAGCATCAGCTTGCGCATCTAAATTTTCCTCCCCTATAGCACCTTCATTAGCATCAGCTTGCGCATCTAAATTTTCCTCCCCTGTAGCACCTTCATTGGCATCAGCTTGTGCATCTAAAATCTACTCGTCTGTACCACCATCATTGCCATCAGCTTGTGCGATTATTGGTTGATCATGTTCCTGCCCCTGATCTTGACTGACTTTGTCATTTCTTGATGTTGAAAAAAACCTATGCAACGCACCCTTTTGCGATTCTCTGGATTGAAGTTCTTGTTTTCTTTCTTTTCTTTTTTGAGCACCGGACTTATGTTTCTTTGGCAACATCTAACATGATAAAAAAATATTGAATTACAAATCAAATCCCTGAAGCCTAGCCCTATCCCCGTAAGCAGGTATTGATCTGTACACTAAAGTACTGAACTGCAATCAAATTGATTTGTTTATTTAAGAGGACTGATACACTAAGTACTATTTATATATTGCTACTATATATACACACATATACGGAATGTTACTATTCATATGAAATAATTTGTATATACATATTAAAATACCTAAAAAAATTCTTCTAACATTCCTCGATGCGAAATCATCAATGATGATGATGTCAATATCAATCTCATCCAACAAACGCTTCTCAATGCATAATGTTATCAATCCATTTAGTTTTGAGAAACAATTAGTAAATACAATTTCAAATAATATCAATACGCTAGCCAAAAAAATCACAAAGATTAAACAATTATACACTACCTTAGGGAGTCAAGTGCCTGACACATTGAATATTTGAATACTCTAGCGTCGGTCGTACATGGTTAGGGATGACAGAGATTCATACGTGATTTGTTGGTTGCTGCTGCCCGCCTGGAATACGTGGTCGCCCTATGCGGATCACTGAGCAGACATGCTCCGCCGGTGACTTGCTGCCTGGCGGCGGCGGTGCCTGCCGTGACTCGTGAGGAAGCCGATAAGTCAAGAGGAGAGAGGAGACGAGTCGCGTGATCATGGACTCCTGAACAGGATACAGCTTGTGCATCTATAGTTGTACCCTCATGGGCCCCCAGCCTCATAGGCCCATGGGCATCGCACATGCTCCCCCCATAGGATGGGCCTGAGGAGCACCGTAACAGTTCCTAGGGCACTCAATTATCGTAGTTTTTATGTGTATTTATTCTACCAGCTTGTCAATGGAGTTATTGAAGAGAGAGATGGAAATTCGTAGAAACCGTTTCTTCTTTAGACTCGACGTCTACGTGAAGATCGAGACGGGCAGAAACGAAGGAAACAGCGTTGAAGACCGATGCATCGTTTCCATCCGCACCTATCAGATCCCGTGCGCCCTCCATTGTCGTCGCCCTCCTCTTTCCTCCCGTCGCCCGCTCTCAGATCTCGTGCGGAGCTGGCGGTTGCCCGACGAAACTTGCGGCCACCCGGCGCCACCGCTTGCGGAGCTCGCGACGCCCCGCCCTGGCTCGCTGCGTCCGCCTGTAGAAACCCAGCCGGAGCCATCGGCCACATCTCGCTCGCGGCCACCTGTAACACCCTTGGCCACTGGCGAGATCGCCGTCGACGTGATCGACAAGAGGATCGCCGGAATTCGGCCAACGGAGCAGAGATGAATCTCTGGCTCTCGCTTAGTCTATTAACTTAGAATATTTTCGATACCGTCTTACAGCAAACAGTCGAGGCCTTAAGGCATACAGACCATGGTTCTTGGACCCACATGTCATTGTCTAGCTTTTTTTTAGCCTCATTGTCTAGCTTATTACATAAATAGGAATAACACTTGTTGGTCTTGGGCTTGTCTCTGGGTCATGTCGTCATGGGCTTCCGTCGTGGGCCGAGAAAGCTCCCACCGTCAAAGGACTGGCTTGTCCCCAAGCCGGCGCATGAGGAAACCTCTGCTTCACCACATAGTAATCTTCCTAGGTCTGCCAGGATGCTGGTAAACCTGTCCAAGACAACAATACTTGAGGAATAGCTAACCTTTCTTCACAAGGAGACGGTCAAGCACTTGCTTAGGCTGTGCCGAGCTAGCTTGTAGATCAGTGAGCACCGGCAGATTGGTAAACATAGGACTGTAATTTGAATTGTATGGCTTCAGTTGTGATATATGAAAGACTGGATGAATGAGACTGTCAGCAGGCAACTCGAGCTTGTATGCTACTTGACCAATGCGTTACAGCACTGTATATGGACCAAAGTATTTATAGCTAGGATAGCTTAGGGTAGGGCCTGTTAGCTACTGATGACTGTGTATAAGGTGTCTGAGTAGCACCTTGTCACCCACTGAGAGTGTCAGATCAGAACGATGCTTATTAGCTTGTAACTTCATTCTATTCTGAGCTTCTTCTAGTCTCTGTTTCAATGCCACTAAGTGTTGATCTCTGTTCTCAATGATCTCAGCCATTGTGGGTGTAGTGTCTGCAGTAACAATAGGGCAGGCTCCCAGGTTGGGTTCATAACCATACAGTGCTTTGAAAGGTGAGCATCCCAGAGAACTATGAAATGAAGAATTGTATCATAGCTCAGCTAGTGGTAACCAAGACTTCCAATCCTTTGGTGAATCTTGCACTGAACATCTCAAGAACATTTCAAGGCACTGGTTCACTCTTTCAGTTTGACCATCAGATTGTGGATGGTATGCAGTGGTGAAATTAAGCTCCACTTTGTATATCTTGAAAAGTTCTTTCCAAAAGTGGCTGACAAAGATAGTATCTCTATCTGAAACAATGGACTAGGGCAAGCCATGTAACTTAACAATGTTCTCTAAGAAGAGCTTAGCAATTGAGACTGCTGTGTAGGGGTGTTTTACTGGCAAGAAATGGGCAAATTTTGTGAGTCTATCCACCACTACTAGAATGAGAGAGTGCCCTTCTGACTTGGGAAGCCCCTCTATAAAATCCATGGAGAGATCTATCCACACAGCATCAGGAATAGGTAGAGGTTAGAGCAAACCTGCTGGGTGATTGTGTATGTTGGCCTGTTGGCACACAGAACATTGTTGAATGTAGCTGGTCACATCTTTATTCATTCCTTTCCAATGAAAATGTCTTTTCAATCTATGGTGAGTTGCAGTAACCCCAGAATGCCCTCCAATGGCACTTGAATGGAATGTTGATATGAATTTTGTCTGAAGTGCTGAATTCTGTGCAATCCATATGAGGTTGTTCTTCCTGATCAAACCCTGGTGCAAGCTGAATCCTTTAGCATTAGGATTGACTATAGTCAATTCTGTGAGCAGTTGTTGTGCCTTGGGATCTGTGGCATATGAATTCAATACTTCCTGAATCCATTGTGGTTGAACCATTGCAACAGCCTACAGAGCATACCAATGTGCTATTCTTGATAAAGCATCAGCTGCTATGTTTTCTTTGCCTGGCTTGTAGACTATTTTGAATTGTAGTCCCATAAGCCGAGTCATTGTTATGAACGACGTATAAGAATATGAAGTAAAGAATCAAGCCACAGAGGAGACACACGATTTAACGTGGAAAACCCCTCCGATGTGAAGGGGAAAAACCACGGGCACCAGCCAGCAACAATCTCACTATCTCAAGAGTTTTGGGTTACACGCCTATGGCGGCTTACAAGAGAATCAAGTCTCCACGAAACCCTAGCAAGAGTGTATATACCGTACCGTACCACGGGGGGCTCCGCCCCCTGCACCCCCCGAACACAGGGGCGAGACCCGATGGGCACGCTCCGGCCCAAGCCTCCGGCGACGGGCCTCCGCTTCGCTCCGTCAGAAGCCTGGCCTATATCCTGGAGTGAATTTGGAACAACTCCAACAAACTCCACCTTGAGACAAATTCATCTTGTATCATAAATCAATCCTTCATCCTGAACATAACAAAGATAGAAAACCACTGGTGCCAACAATAGTCTCTTGGACTATCCAATTAAACCAACTAAGCTTGAGCACAGCTCAAACTTAGCAACAGGAACAGGTTTTGTCATCATATCAGCAGGATTATCATGAGTACTAATCTTGCATACCTTCAGCTTACCTTCTTCAATCACATCACGCACAAAATGATACTTGATATCTATGTGTTTAGTTCTCTCATGGAACATCTGATCTTTAGTGAGGTAAATTGCACTTTGACTGTCACAGTGCAAACTTATGCAAGATTCAACTCCACAAAGCTCAGCGTACAAACCTTTCAGCCAAATTAATTCTTTGCACGTTTCACAAATAGCCATATATTCTGCTTCAGTAGTAGACAAAGCAACAACTGACTGTAAAGTAGCCCTCCAACTCACAGCACAACTGCCAACAGTAAACACATAACCTGTAAGTGATCTTCGCCTGTCCAGATCAGCAGCATAATCAGAATCCACATAGCCAATAAGACCCTTATCAGTTCTTCCAAACTTTAAACAGGAATCTGCTGTGCCTCTGAGGTACCTGAAAATCCACTGAACTGCCCTCCAATGTTCTTTGCCAGGATTAGACATATATCTACTAACAAGACTCATAGCATATGACAAATCTGGACGAGAGCAAACCATGGCATACATCAAAGACCCAACAGCACTAGAATAAGGAACCCTTGACATGTATTCAATCTCTGCATCTGTACTAGGACACTGAGCAGCTGACAACTTAAAGTGAGGTGCAATAGGGGTACTAACAACCTTAGCATTTTGCATGTTGAAACGCTGAAGAACTTTCTTGATATAATTTTGTTGACTAAGAAATAGCAAACCAGATTTTCTGTCTCTACTAATTTTCATACCAAGAATTTTCTTAGCACTACCAAGATCTTTCATATCAAAACCACTACTCAATAGCTTCTTTAACTTAGTGATTTCAATCTTGCTCTTGGCAGCAATCAGCATATCATCAACATATAATAGCAAATATATAGGTGATCCATTAACATGTTTGATGTAAACACAGCTATCATACTTAGATCTTTTAAAACTGTGTGCTAACATAAATGAATCAAACCTCTTGTTCCACTGACGAGGGGACTGTTTCAAACCATACAAGGATCTCTTCAACTTGCACACATATTTTTCCTTGCCAGGCACTATGAACCCTTCTGGTTGGTCCATGTATATGTCCTCCTCAAGCTCTCCATGCAAAAACGCAGTCTTCACATCTAACTGCTCAAGCTCAAGATCATGTGAAGCAACAATACTAAGGAAAGTACGAATTGAACTGTGTTTTACCACTGGAGAGAACACATCATTGTAGTCAACACCTGGAATTTGATTGTAGCCTTTAGCAACTAACCTTGCCTTATACTTTGGAGGCTCGCTTGGAGATAAACCCTCCTTTCTCTTGAAGATCCATTTACAGCTGATGGTCTTCTTATTCTTAGGCAAAGGTACAATCTCCCATGTACTGTTCTTCTCAAGAGACTGCATCTCCTCATGCATAGCAGAAATCCAATTCTCAGTATCACCACAACGAATAGCTTCTTTATAGGTTGCTGGCTCATGAACATTCTCCACCTGTTCAGCACAACTCAAAGCATAGTAAGATAAATTACACTCTTCAATAAGACGCTTAGGAGGTGCAATTATCCTTTTTGACTTGCGTTGAGCAATAGGTAAATCCTCCTCTAACTGTAAAATAGGAGGAGTTTGCTGAACATCATCATGAGCATCATCCTCAGCAACATCATTATCATGGTCACCATGCTCATCAACAGGCTCCACCTGCACACCTGTATCATCATCAACATGCTCCACCTGCATGCGCATACGCTGCAGCTCTTTTTCTAGAACATGATCTGAGGGCAAACTATCAGTAAACATCACAGATTCATTGAAAACAACACTCTTGCTCATAAAAGTCTTTCCTGTTTCAGGATTCCACAAGTTATAGCCTTTGACTCCCGAACTATAACCAAGGAAAAGACACTTAACAGCTCTAGGCTCTAATTTTCCATTATCAACATGAGCATAAGCAGTGCATCCAAAAACTTTCAATTGTGAATAATCAGCAGGCGTACCAGACCATACCTCAATGGGAGTTCTTTTATTTAGTGGAATAGAAGGCGACCTGTTTATCAAGTAACAGGCAGTATTAGCAGCTTCAGCCCAAAAATGCTTACTCATCCTGGCATTAGACAGCATGCAACGGGCCTTGGACATGATGGTTCTGTTCATGCGTACGGCCACACCATTCTGTTGTGGAGTATGGGGTATGATGTGATGCCTAACAATGCCTTCCGATCTGCAATAATCATTAAATTCACACGAACAAAATTCTCCACCATTATCAGTACGAAGCAATTTTACCTTCCTTTCAGTTTGCCTTTCTATCATTACTTTCCAGTCCTTAAAAGCAACAATAGTATCATCTTTCTGTTTCAGAAAATAAGGCCAAACCCTTCTAGAGTAATCATCAATAATTGTAAGCATGTAACGAGCACCACCAAGTGAGGACTTACGGGAAGGACCCCATAAATCAGCATGAACATAATCAAGAGTACCTTTAGTGGTGTGAACAGAAGTGTTGAAATGTACCCTTTTATGCTTCCCGAAAATACAATGCTCACAAAACTTTATTTTACTCGAAGTGCAGCCATCCAGCAGGTTTCTCTTCATCAATTCTGCCATACCATGGTGACTCATATGTCCCAAACGCATATGCCAAAGGTTAGTTTTACTAGGTTCATCATTAGTAACAGCAGCAACAGCGGAATCAGAACCAGGTAAAGTACACCCTCTAAGGACATATAACTTTGCAGAATTAAGATCACCTTTCAAGCAAACAAGAGAACCTTTTGATACCTTCAGAACGTCATCTGAACCAGAATATTTGTAACCTTCTGCATCAAGCGTGCTCAATGAGATAAGATTTCTGGACATCCCTGGTATATACCTGACGTTTTTCAGCGTGCGTGTCATGCCATCATCAGTCTTGATCTAAACTGATCCAATCCCCACAGTGTCACACGGGTTATCATCTCCCATCCGCACAACATCCCCTTTCTGCACAGACTTATACGAGCTAAACCAATTTCTGTTAGTACAAATATGAAATGAACATGCGGAATCGAGAATCCATTCATCATGACCAGCAACACAACTAGCAAATACTACCAGACAATCTCCAGAATCATCATCAGACGCAGCAGCAGCAACAGAGACCTTACCAGCCGACTTGTTTTTCCTCTTCTCCTTATTCTGTACTTTTCTGCAATCCTCAACATTATGATTTGTCAGCTTGCAATAAACACAGAACTTTTTATTACCATGCGGCTTGGACTTTGAACGGCCTCTCCTTTTGTAGTTCTTTCTACCATCATTGCCATCATTGGAGGATCTATTTTCAGTTCTGCCTCTCACATGCAAAGCATCGCCCTTGGAAGACGATGTCCCGTCATTCTGCACCATGCCTCTCATCTTCTCCCTAGACTGGAGAGCCTCATAAACTTCCTTTAGGGTTAGTTTATCACGGCTCAAAAGTATGGTGTCACGAAAATTTGCATACGAATTTGGCAAAGAACATAGCAGCAAAAGACTTAAGTCCTCATCATCATACTTCACCTCCATCGACACTAGGTCGGCGACGATCTTCTTGAATTCAGCGATGTGGCTCATCACTGAATCCTCCTCCTTCATCTTCAGGGTGAACAGCTTCATCTTCATCTGCATCTTACTGGTTAGATCCTTGGACATACAGATCGATTCCAGTTTCAGCCATAGTTCTGCAGCAGTTTTCTCTTTTAGACACTCCTGCAAAATATCATTATGAAGATGCAACTGAATTAGGGCGAGCGCCTTCTAATACTTGCGGATCTCTTCTGGAGTCCACTCGGCCTTCCTCTTTCCGAAACTATCCAGCGCCTCATCATAGTCATGAGTCTGCGCCAGAATCCCCCGCATCTTGACTTGCCATAGCGAGAACCGCGTGTCGTAGTTCAGCAGCGGAAGATCGAACTTCATCGACGTCGTCATGAACCCTAACAGCAACCAAAGCTCTGGTACCACTTGTTATGAACGATGTATAAGAATATGAAGTAAAGAATCAAGCCACAGAGGAGACACACGATTTAACGTGGAAAACCCCTCCGATGTGAAGGGGAAAAACCACGGGCATCAGCCAGCAACAATCTCACTATCTCAAGAGTTTTGGGTTACACGCCTATGGCGGCTTACAAGAGAATCAAGTCTCCACGAAACCCTAGCAAGGGTGTATATACCGTACCGTACCACAGGGGGCTCCGCCCCCCGCACCCCCCGAACACAGGGGCGAGACCCGATGGGCACGCTCCGGCCCAAGCCTCCAGCGACGGGCCTCCGCTTCGCTCCGTCAGAAGCCTGGCCTATATCCTAGAGTGAATTTGGAACAACTCCAACAGTCATTACCTTCCTTTGGAGATCAGAGTGTAAGTTTTGGTCATTTAAGTAGGACAGCGACTTATGGTCAGTAAGAATGACAAATTCTTGGCGCTAAAGGTAGGGGCGCCACTTCTCTACTACCATAATCAATGCAAGAAACTCCTTTTCATATATGGATAATGATTTGTGCTTGTCTCCAAGTAAAGGGGGCGTACCCAGTGCAGAGAGCTCTCGCTCTGTGCGGAGTCTAGGGAAGGGTGTTAGTGGCAAGCCTTACCCTCGCCAGTGCAATGCGAGGAGACCGCGACTCGAACCCAGGACCTTCCAGTCACAGGCGGTAAGACCGCTCTGTGCTTGTCTCCAAGTGCCTTGCTCAAATATGTTATGGGCTGTCCCTGCTGCATAAGCATAGCTCCAATTCCTTCTGCACATGCATCTGTTTCTATTGTGAATTGCAACTGAAAGTTTGGCAGGGCCAAGACTAGTGTATTTGTCATAGCTTGTTTCAGTTCATCAAATGCCTGTTGAGCCTCAGGTGTCCACTGGAAAGTTTTCAGTCTCAAGATATTGGTGAGTGGCTTAGCTAGAATACCATATTTGCTGACAAACTTTCTATAATAGCCTGGAAGCCCAAGAAAAGCTCTAAGTTCTGTCATTGTAGTGGGTGTTGGCCATTTAACCATTGCATCAACTTTAGTAGGATCTGTTGCCACTCCTGTGTCAGATATGATGTGACCCAAGTATTCCAAACTTGGTTGAGCAAATGTGCACTTAGATAGTTTTAGATAGAGCTGATTTTTCCTCAGTGTTTCTAGAACCTCTTGAATATGTTGTAGATGATCAATCTAAGAAGCATTGTAAATGAGGATGTCATCTAAGAAGACCAGCACAAATTGCCTAAGGAATAGCTGCAGCACTTGGTTCATAACACATTGGAATGCGGCAGGGGCATTGGTGAGGCTAAATGGCATGACTTTGAATAGGTAGTGGCCTTGATGAGTCTTGAAGGCAGTTTTGTGTTCATCTTCAGGTAACGTTCTGATTTGGTGGTAACCGGCTTTCATGTCCAACTTGGTAAATAACTTGGAACCAGCCAATTCATCCAAAAATTCCTCAATGATAGGCATTGGGAACCTATTCTTGATTGTCAAATCATTGAGTTTTCTGTAGTCCACACAAAATCTCCAACTGCCATCCTTCTTTTTGACCAACAAGACTGGGGATGCAAAAGGGCTATGACTATGAGTAATGAAGTCACTCTCTAACAGTTGTTTGACTTGACTCTCAATTTCATTCTTATGCTGAGGAGAGTAATGGTAAGGTCTAGAGTTTACTAGCACAGTCCCTGGTTGGAGTGGAATTGAGTGGTCATAGCTCCTTGGTGGTGGAAGATGCTTTGGGTCCTGAAAGACATCAGCATAAGTTACCAACAAGTTTCTGAGGTCCTCTGATTGAGTCTGGTTGGGTGGATGCTTTTGTGTATTTGGTGTCACAGGATCCACTATCAGTTGATTACAGATCGGACGACTAATCACGATTAATCGTGATTAGTCGTCCTTATCGTAAAAAGGTGCTCGATAAGGGTCCTCGATTAGTTTGGACCGATTAGAAACCTTATCGTCCGATAAGTTGCGACTAATCATGATTAGTCGTCCGATCAGACACACATGACGACTAGTTGGGCCAGTATATTCAGCTAAAGAATTCGGCCCAGCTAAAGAATTCGGCCCACCTAATAGCTGGCCCATTAGGGTAAGATAAGAGTGAGTGTCTGAGTGACGACTAACGAGTGAAGGAGTTGGCTGCAGCCGCCGCACATGGCACATTTCTCTCTCGCTCTGGCTCTGCTCTCTCTCGCAGCTCCGTCCACAGCGGCGCAGCTCCATCCTCAGCCTGCAGCTCCCTCGCCGGCACTGCTCCATCCGCAGCCTGCAGCTCCGTCCACCGACGCAGCTCCATCGGTCAAGCGCCAGGGTGCGGACGATCTATGAGAGCAAGCTCCTGGAGCACGACCCCGAGCGCCACCTCGCCTGTCTCCTCCCCTGTCTCGCACGGACGGCGTTCACGAATAAGGACTGCGGCAAGGGCGAGCGCGAGGCACAGTGGGCGGTAGAGCAGAGGGCACTCCACGGCCTGAACCAGCTCGCCACCTCCTCCTCCGACCTTCTAGTCTGCAGGTCCGTCCGCGCCTCTCGCCGGCGTCCGCAGCATCAAGATGAGCCACCACTCTGCCTCCTCTGCCATGTTTACATATATTTACATCATAATATATATAGTATATACATAGTCGATCATGCCATCTAGGCACAAGGACGACTAAATGTCCGACTAGCCGATTAGACCGATTAGGACCGACTAATCGTCCCTTATCGATGACTAATCGTCCCTTATCGACTTATCGGTGGTCATACGACTAGCCTCGATAATACAATCTGAAAACATTGTCCACTATAACATAGGCCCAGATATCATTGCCTTGAGAAGATTTGTACACTTGCTTGGTTGATATACTACTTGGGTTAGGTGGAGTTTGTTTTAGGCCTTGAAGGACTATTGTTTTGCCCCCATGGGTGAACTGCAAAGTTTTAGCCTACCAATCACATTGCATTGGACTATTGGTTTTCGACCAATCATACCCAAGTATAGCATCATAGGGTAGGAGATCCAATACTATCATATTAGTGTGGAAAGTGTGCCCCTGCATAAGCCACTGTAAGTTTGCTACTTCTCTGGTGGTAGTCATCCATTCTCCATTTGCTAGCTTGACCTTTTGGGCAGGCATTGGAACTGTAGAAAGCTGAGCCATGTTTACAAAATGTGAACTGACAAAGCTATGAGAACTTCCTGTACCCACCAAAATGAGCATTGTTTTGTTTCTGACAGTTGACTTGAGCTATATGCATTCTAAAGATTGAGTACCAGCTAGAGCATTAAGTGACAACTGACAAAAGCCTTCAGTGAGAATTTCTTGTACTGCCATCTCATTTAACAGATCCTCACTAATTTCCTTGTCCAGGTCATTGACAATCAGAGCATTAAGCTGTGGTTTGTTCTTTTTGGCATAGACCTCTGCATGACAAGGTTCAAATTTCTCTCCACAGTGGAAGCAAAGATTATTTCCCTTCCTGTTGTCTTAACTGCTTGTCTCTCCATAAGTTGCCATAAGTTCCTTGGGTTTTGTTGTCCTACTTCCCAGGTTGTGCTATGTTGTTTGCATTGTTTCTCTGATACTTGAGTTCGCTTCTTTCTATCACCCTTTGCTGAATTTTGGCAATAGTAACAGCCCTGTCCACAGTTGTGGGAACCTAAGGTTCCATAATAGCCCTGATCTCCTCTTTCAGCGCATTCACATATGTGGAGGCAAAAAATAAGTCATCATAGTGTCCTCCATGCATGGCAATGTCATACTGAATTGAGTGAAATTCAGTAGTATAGTCCTCAACTGTTCCACTCTGCCTCAAATTGAGAAGTCCATTAATTGCATTTCTATAATCATCACTACCAAATTTGGTTTGGACTGTGGCACAGAAAGTTTTCCAAGATACATCTGGACTAGTGAGTTTGTAAGCCTCCCACCATTTTGCTACATTGCCCTCAAGATGCATGGATGCAGCTTCAACCCACAAATGTTCAAGTATACTGCATATGCTGAAGTAATTGTGACACTTGGTGAGCCATACCTTTGGAGTGTTACCATCAAAATTGGGAAATAGCATCTTGGGTAAAGCATGATGAAGGAGAGTGTCCTTGTTTGGCTCTAGTGTAGGCTTGGGTTGTCTGGAACTGGAAGGCTTCATTGTTTCTTTTCCTTTGGCATAAGCTTCTGCAAAGTGATTCTCTTCCTCAAACACCACAGATACTGATCTGTCACTATGGTCATCTTCAAATTTCCTTAGTGTGAGCTAAGCCACTGCTTGGCCATTAGCTTTGACCTGCTGAGCAATGAACTGTTGTTCTGATGTGCATTTGTCAATCTTTAGGCTATTGGCAGAAAGTTGATTCTTGAGGTCTTGCTATATGATGCCAATATCATTCATTCTTGTAAACAAAAGATCGAAATTGTCCATCACTTGGTCCCATTTGGTCTTGTCGTCCTCCTGACTGTGAGACATGTGATCCAACAGGATCTTTGTCTGCGCTGAAGGCTTTGGTGGAGCCGTGATGTCAGTCACTGAAAATCTGAAGCCTACGGTGGTGAAGCAACAGGCTTGGCCTTGGCCTCCCCTATTTCATGGTTCACCTAAACCCAACTCCTGGAAGAGAGGCGTCGATCGAGGGATTTTACATGGAAACTAATGTCCCACAACCCAAATCGAAGGACTCTTCCCCACCAACGCCAACGCCACCGCACCACTATCAAGCGTAGACTATGGAATTTTACACGGAAACAAGTGCTCCGAAACCCTCGTCTGCTAACTCGATGTGTGCTAAGTAAGCGAGTGAATTTGAGTAAAGCTCACAAAGGTTCTCGCCGCCGAACCCTGGTTGTTGATGTAGTCCCCCAGTCGATGTAGTGGAAGCCGAAGCTGGAGCCGAGGCCGATGTGCCCCATGTCCAGATCCCGTCGCGCCACCACCGTGAGGTCGTGCTTGCTGTGGACGCGAGCAGGCCCGTCCCATGGGGGAGGGCAGGCAGTGCGACGCCCGGGGGCCCATGGCACTAGGGGCCCATGAGTATACGTATATGTAGTACATGTATTTGGCTCCATAGGGTCACATCCAGTTCAGTCTGCGGCTCTGCGCGGCAACCCTTTCCTATTCGCGACTCCGCGTCAAAGCATGCGTGCTGTTGCGCCGCGGCGGCTGTTCCGACGTTTCCAAATCCTGAAATCCCGATTTCCGTAATCTGGAATCCCGTGATCCCAGCAGGCGCCCACTAACCCAGCTGCGCTGCAGTCCCTTCATCCCTGTCCCCGACTCTCTACGGTAAGTGATTATGGTTTCAGTTCATCAGTATTTATTGTTTGTTCGATCTGAAAACTTCAGTTTCTTTTTTACCTTGCAATCCAATACATACAGGCATCAAGCGATAGTGCAGCGAATTGTTGATCTATTAGTTTAATTATTTAATTCATCAAGGAACTTATGGACATGCCACAGGCAGCAGGCTGCCCATAATTTGTTTTAAATTTTAAGTCATTTCATGGATTTCACCGTTCTTTAAGCTTCTTTGATATATTGTCGTTTTTTAACAAACTATATTTTGCGAGTTAACTCTTATTATCAGTAGTACTATATAGTTCAATCTCGTGATATTAAAATATTAGATTGCCGGGACTTCATTGTCTTGTTTGTCCAAGGGCCCTAGAAATTGTTGGGACGGCCCTGGACGCGAGTCTCCCGTCACGCCGCCGCCGTGCGCTTTGTGGTTGGTGGATGAGGTTTTGGTAGTGGAACTCAAGCTGGAGAACGCTGAAGCCGCCGCTGACCCAGTTCAACCAAAGGAAGGACCTACGGGAACTTACGTCGAACACCACTAGGGTGTGGACGAAGCTCACCTGCCGATCGGAATTACGAACTATAGATTGAAACAAACGGTCGCGGAACGTATCGATTAGAGCTGAGGGCCGAGGAGGTGGTGGTGGTGGTCGCCGGATCCGCAGCTGGAGATGACGGGCGACATAGCACCGAGATGGGGATGGGTGGGTAGGGTTGTGTTCGAGGAATGACCGCCTTTGATACCACTTGTAACACCCTTGGCCGCCGATGAGATCGTCGTCGATGTGAGCGACAAGAAGGTCACCGGAATTCGACGAACGGAGCAGAGATGAATCTCTGGCTCTCGCTTAGTCTATTGACTTAGAATATTTTCGATGTCGTCTTACAGCAAACAGTCAAGGCCTTAAGAGCAGCTGTAGTGTATCGAACCGGGCTTGGTAGTACGGAACGACACGACTGCATCTGTTAACTAGTCCACAATGGGTAGAACCGAGCACTAGATCGATAGATGGGACCCGCATGGGGAAAAGTCGTCATGCCTCAACCGTTTCTTCCTCCCGCACAACCCCTCCGCACGATCCTCGATTTCATCTTGGTGGCAGGAGCAGCAACGGTAGAAGAGAGAGGAAGGGGTGAAGCTTTGAACCCGGTTCGATACAAAGACGCGAGGTCTCCATCGAATTGACGCCGCAATGTATAGAACTCAGTCCGATAGCTACATTTATTGTATCGGACCATGCTAGCACCGCACACTGTGGATGCTCTAAGGCATACAGACCATGGTTCTTGGACCCACATGTCATTGTCTAGCTTATTACATAAATAGGAATAGCACTTGTTGGTCTTGGGCTTGTCTCTAGGTCATGTTGTCATGGGCTTCCGTCGTGGGCCGTGACACCACCTAGCTCCGCCGCGCAGCCACAGGCCTTGTGCTCCGCTGCCTAGTGCCGTGACTCCGTGAGCCACGCCCCGGCCGTGGAGGAGGAGCTGTTGAGCTCTGCGGGAGGTCGTTGTCGGTGTTGTGAAAGGACACCTATTCACTAACAGGCACCTTTCAGAGCCAACTGGCGTCTCTTCATAGGGGTGATCTCATCCGTCCGTACGGCATCTGTATGAGTAGTTAGGATTAGTGTTAGTGATTAGCAGTTAACCATGTCACCAAAGGGACATGTCCTTTGGAGTTTCATGAACAGTTATGTTGTTTGGACACGACCCTTCACATGTATATAATCTCAAGAGATCAATGAAACAGACAGTTGTTCCCAAAACACTGTTTATTTACATTCACATTCAACATGTTATCAGACACGTTGCTCTTTTGGACAAGAGAAGGAGAACAACAATGACAGAGGCACATGCCTCTATACCCTCATCGGTAAGCATGGCAAGGATTGACTTAGCGTCACATGTTGTTCGACAACTGTTCTTCACCCTTCGTCGCGTCGGCGGAGTTCGCCGTGGCCTGATCCAACACCACGCCACCATGGACAGTGCCATAGCGTCTTCAAGCGCCTTTTTTGACAAATATTATATTAAAACAGCAGCCATTTTACAAAGAAGTCCTAAAAAAGACTTGATTCATCAAAGTCCTGCAGCTGGATAGGGAGGCATCAACTTCGAAGGCGATGGGGGAGACAAGGCTGCCGACGGAGGGTCGCAGGGGCGTTAAGGACGCATACACCCGGGTGGACTAATTGCGCAAAGCGCCGGTTAAAGGTGGGACGATTAAGCCATTGGAGGCAACGCACACCGACGACCGAAGGATGTAGATGGAGCTGTCGCTGGAGGTAGAAGAAGAAGCTTGAACCAGGATCCCAGGTGGAGGCAGAGTTGTCGAACCAACACCATGGGAGGAGTTGCCTTGCTGAAGAAAGGAGCACTAGGACCGGAGGCTGCTGAATAGAGAGGGATGTGTGCAACGAAGGTTGCAAATTGGGAGGGGATGGATCTCGCCGGTGACGGATGAATGTGAAAGAAAGAGTGGTGGGGATGAGATCCGCGGGGAAGAAGAAAAGATTTATTTTATTAACACTGACCTTGAAGTTGACGACATCGATAGCAAGGAAGAAACCAGGAAAGACTACGGCAACTGCTACGACGACGACACGGACAACGATAGGACAAGACTCTCCCATTAGGGCAACTCTAACTACAATCTACTAATAACTCTAGAGGAGGGGGGCCGGCCCACCTACCCTCATCGTCGGCGAGCACGCCAGAGAGGAGAGGCAGGGGGTAGCGGATGGCCATAGGAGCGCTCGCTCTCGCTGGGAGACTCGAGCCAAGAACAGTAACGGACTAGACTTTGCATCCCTCGCACGAGGGCTGAGAGGCATCTTCGAGCGCCTTGGGCCTCGTATTCGCCACAACGTTGCCCATGGTCATGGCCATGGTCCTTTTGGACGCCTCTTCGACTCTGCTATTCATGGCCTCCGTGCAAATGTTGTTCCTCACTGCCAATGGAGTCCGATTCGTCATGGCTGCCATGCTTCTCCGTGCAACCTCCATCTATAGAGCCAACCACCAGCCCCTCGCCTTGGCGTGGACGGTTCCAGCCCAAGCAACGCCAAACCACCAACGGTTGAAGCCTCGGTGCCACCAGTCGATGAAGCCCTAGCACTGCCCATTGATGCAGTGGTTGCCGAGCCCATCGCTGTACCCGCATATGTCCCTATGAAGCCGATGTCGCTAGCATCGGCACCGCCTCGCTAGTAGTGTGACTTCTGCAAGGAGTACACACTGATGCTGCACATGCTAGAGTACAACTACCCACTGCCATCGCCCATGATGGTCCCTAAGACTCAAGTGGCTGCTGGCAGAAGCATCCCCAGCGACGCCCTCGATCCCTGGTACTTCAACACTGTCACCGCGTCGATGCTCCAGCAAGTGAAGACCAAGGACGAGGACGAGGAGATGGTGGCTGCCCCTGGCATCGGCAACCTCTTCAATCCCGACGGCGCACTCGCAGCCAGGTCTGGTGTCCCACTGTGCACCTTCCTCGACATTGCTGGCCCTTCGGTGTCTCCTCCGGCAGTGGCACTGCCCCTTCTCGGAGCATCCTTGGCACGCGCGCTGACCCCTCAGCGCCTCCAGCCATGACTCCACCTCCGGCTACGACGCGCACTGAGGCTGCTGCCCAAATGAAAGCGACGGCACTTCTGGCGACCCCAACAACTATTGCGACTCCATCTCCGACCGAGGGCATTGCCACCATGCCTCTGACTCTACGTCGACTACTCGGTCGCAGGGTGGCTGTGGTGGACAAGCACCCTGGCATCCGTAGGGGAACCTAGAGCCCAGCGACGCTCGTCCTCTCGAGCGTGGAGGTGCTCAACATGGCGACCAACGGCGGCGGCGCAGTGGCGATGGGGATTGGGAGCAGCGGTTGCGGCTCTGTAGGTAGCAGTTAGGGATTTCACCTTGCTGCAAGCCTGCTGGCCGGCCTAAATGGCCTGTGCACACTTGGGCTGATGGCCCAAATCCACCTGCTCCTTTTTCCCCCACTCTACTATGCAGTGTGCACGCACGAATGAATTTTCATGGACCCGAATGTGATGAAACCAGTCCCGATTAGTCTAGCCGATTTGTTGTCCTATTTTTTCAGCATTAATTCGTATATGACTCTGTTAGTCCTACTAATTATGTGTTGTAAAAATTACTATTATGTTTAGGTCATTGACTTTCATAATTGTAATTGTGATATTTTATCATTGTAAAATATCCGTTTATGATATTGTTCAAAACATTTGTCCCTGTATGTATGACAAATCCAATAAGCAATATCCTTGTTCTTACCACCATGATCTTGCAATTTACTTATTTGTATATTTATTTCGCAATCGATCATTTTATTTAAGCCCAATTAAGCTTTCTAATTTTAAAGTACTACGCGCTTAAATAATGGATGCAACATTTTATGTGTAATTTTCTCATCAATTGTATAACGCGCATGCTCTCTATTTGTTTGTTGGCTATATACAATGTAGCACCATAGTTGCTACTGCAGGATCTACACTAAGTGCATAACTTAGTGACTATCCTCAACGCGCGTACCCAACATCACAAATTAGAACATTTGGTCTATATCTTATCACAAAGATAACTACCAATAATTCACATTCTTGTTGGTCATACATAAGGTAGAACCATAGTTATAATTGCGGGATCTACACTAAGTAAACACTTAGTGACTATCCTCAACGTATGTATCCAATTCGTTTGTGAATTACCTAAGGTCTAATCAATATATGATGACTACCTTAAGACGTGTTTATATACAACTTGCATAAATTACTTGGCATCTACTGTTAACACAAATTATGCCCTATTTGTGGTCTACACCTTATGGTGACTACCTCCATTTCACAATTTATGCACATGAGATCTTTACACCATTAGTAATACAAGATTTATCTTGTCTCTATTTTGCATCCCATAATTACAACACACCACAACAAAAAATGTTTCGATGGTTTACCTCGTGTAGGATCAATGACCGTCAAAGAATTTGAATTGTTAGCTCTAGATGACCACAATTATCTAACATAGGTCATGGACGTAAAAGTTAATCTTACGTCTCGTAGACTTTATCAAGCGGTGTTACCACCCCAAGAGGGTGTTGCGCCACTTGATGATCAACATGTATACACGGCCATATATCTCTACCCCTAGAATACACCACTTCAAATTATCCTATAGCCACCAAATAAATCTCACATCTATAGTCACAACTTAAACTACGTCCACCCCATGAAATGCACACAAATAAAGATCACATTAAAAACGTACTCACCGGATTAACTCTCACCCATTCTCTCTCCTTACTCGACCATGTCCGACGGTCCTGCTTCTTTGGATGTGCCTTGCCCCAATGACCGCCCGCGCCCTCGCCCCAGCGATGCGAGACCATGGCACCCTGACGCAAGATCGCACAAGAAGGACCGATCGAAGCCTCACGCACCCGCGCCCGATGCTAAGCAGCCGCTGATCACGCTTGCCTCCCTACCGTGGCACTCCTGTTCGCATTCCGTCGCTCCCTGCCATAGGAGTGCTTACACTAAACATTCATCGTCAAAGTGCACGGTGGCTACCCTCCTCTAGGCCCCGCTCACGGTCACCGGTGCTCCATCCCTATCGCGGTTGCGCTCGCCATCGTGGAGCGCCCGACCACCATCGCACGTCGATGATCCATCTCCGGTGTCCGACGGCCGGTGTGCGTGCTCCACCATCACGCACGGCATGGCGCCATCGTGCGGCACGGCACCAACGGGCGAAAGCTCGAGCGGGCTCCGCCACTAGCATTGTGACTCCTCCGCCTCCCCATGATTGCGACTCCTCCACCTCCCCATGACCGTGACTTCTCGGATTCCCAATCCCACGCGGGGCGGCTCTGGCCGGAGGTTGGCTGGAGGTCGGCCGGCGGAGGCGCAGTGCGAACTGCAGAAGGGCGATGGTGGGCTCGGTCGGGACGACACGAGGGGCGGTTGCACGGCGCTCGTGACCAGTAGAGGCGAGGCCGGTGAGGCTCATCGCCGCCGTGTGAAGACACATGGGACGTCGCCTGCTTGCCACAGACCCACCGCCATGCGAGGAGACCGGAGACCCACCGCCCTGAGCAACCGCACCGGCCTAGCCCCACCGCCTCACTTCCCGTATGGATCGCCTCCACCGTCTTTGACCCGTTTTTGCGCTTCGTGCGGTAGCCACGACGAACGCGTGAGGCGAAATCAGAAGCCACCATCATCTCTGTGCATCTCCTACCATCCATGCGGCGCCCTCATCACCATGATGCCACTCAATTGTGCCAAAGCCATTCATCTGCTTATCTATTCTCTTCTGGAAGAGAAGCGAAAGATTGATAGAGCGGAAGAGTACTGCTCTTTCCAATTCGCTACCATCCGCCTTCATCGTGGTCATTCCGGTATGCAGATATAGATTTGTTCTTATACCTTAATAATTGTAGGTATCTTCAGCAATCGTGGCAGTATGTAACTTCATTGCGGGTTGTTGCTATGTATGTAGTTTCATTCTCTCTGAATGGAGGCAAACGTGAGTAAAATGTGCAACATGCTGGCAGATGATGGCACTGGGTGTGTTGTGTTAATGTGGCCACATACCTAAAAACCCAGGCTGGCCATCCAGGACAGGTCATCCTCACTTTACTTGTAACTCTTTATATGTAGCCTGTTTTGAAAACTCATCAATAATGCTTTAAAACTCAGCTTCATTTGAGGTTTTGGCATCTTTTTTAGTTGTAGGCAACAATCACTGAGAAAGATTCAAATAAGTTAATGTATGAGACATCAGGTTATGTGTGGCCTTATGTTCTTCGTTGAGCATCTCAGTGAGAAGACCATCCCTGCATTTCAGTAATGTAATTTGTTATTAGTAAATATCATTAGAAAATACTTGCATATTTTTTAAGTCCTGATATATGCAACTTCGTTTGTAGAAACAATCAGATGGCATGTTCTGTCTTGTACTTGTATTTGGTACAGCAACACTTTAATCATCAAGCAGTGTTCTCCATCAAGTTGTTTCCCTTGATTGAATATTGTGCACACATCATCTACAGTGCAAGGTTAGATATATATCCCAGAAATCGATTGGATGCTGATGATACTTGGCTGGCAAGATTATGCAAGGTCGCAAATTGTGTTTGTTCTTCTTACAATTGTTTCTGTTGCATACAATATACTAAATGAAAAATGGGACAATTTACTGAGTTGCTGCAGCATCTCTGTGATGTGTTTTTCTTGTGTGTTGTCAGTGTTTGCAAACCTGACTTAGCTAACAATGTGACTCTATTTTTTAATATTTTTTACAAATTTTATTTATCTTGTTTTGTATTTTACCGTAGCATTAGCACGTGCATACACTCCACGTGGAACGGCGCATGGGTGTGGCTCGGCACCTTCGGCAGGCGGCGGGGTGCGGCGCACAGACAAGGAGATCTTTATGTTGGTGGAGCCCGCGATGCCGATGCGGCTGCACGGAGGGGACGCCATGCCTGGGGACTCGCCAGGACAACGGTACACTGGCCGAATGTTGCCGTTGCGTTAGCCCGGGCACTATACTATCTTATTAGGAGCCATATTTATTCGGACCTGAAGGCTGAATATTTGTTGGAAGAAAATCCATAAAATCTATGGAACTCTCTTAAGCTATGCTATGAACAACAAAAGTCACTTGTCCTGCCCATGGCCAACTATGAGCGGACACAACTTCGCTTATATGATTTCAAAACTGTGAGTGATTACAACCATGTTGTTCATTGGATTTGCTTAAAATTGCAATTCTATGAGAAAGTACCTACAAATGCAGATAAGATAGAAAAGACTATGTCTACTATGTTTCCCTCTGAAAGGATTCTTCAACAACGATACCGTGAAAGACGTTTCTAGGTTTATTCTGAGCTTATACAACTTTACTTGAGGCAAAAAAACATTATGAACTTATGGTTTGGAATAATCAGCAGCGCCCCATAGGGTCTGCTCCATTGCCTAAAGTACATGCCTACACTTAGAATAAACTCAAATTTAATGGTGGACCATCTAAGACCCATCATCAGGGAAATTCCAAGAAGGGTAAAAACAAACGCAGATGCAACAAGAATCTCAAAAATAGTGTAAGAACATTTCCAAAAATAGGAATGACAAACATGTGTGTCAAAAGTGTGGTTGTTATAGCCATGCTACAAAGAAATATCATACCCCAAATCATCTTGTTGATCTCTACTTAAAGTCTATGGGTCATGGATGTGCTACACCAGGACAGAAGTATGAAGCCCACTTCAATGTTCGACCTGACACCACCAGGAATGAGGCTAGTTGTTCGCAACAAGTTCCAATGGAACCAAGTAACAACAACATACGAGGAGGCGATGATCTTGCTAACACAAGAAATATGATCGTAGAATATGCATCCAACAATATATTTGGAGACTTTTGAATAAGCTCCCAATCTCTTAGATTCCAATGTCTTTGTGTCCTAGTGATAGTAATAATAAGCATAATTTATGTCCTATGTGTTGTAAATATTTAACAATGTCATCACTATTTAGTTTGTATATCCAATAAATGTATTATACACATTTGATATTCAATAAATAAAGTATGTATTCTATATATCATCAAAGAGTTTCATATTAAATTCTTTATTTATATAGAGTTTCTATGGGGGGTCGATATGATGGAGGATGAATTATGCCTAGTGGACAGTGGTACCACTAATTCTATCCTTAGGGAAACAAAATATTTCTAAACTCTTACTAAAAGACAAGAAAATATTTTGATAATCGCTGAGCGCGATGCTATGATAGTTGGTTCAGGTCGTGCCACTATTGTACTCCCTATGGGTATTCAAATTACAATTGAGGATGCATTATTGTATCCCGATTCAAAACGTACCCTATTAAGTTATAGAGATATCCGTCAAAATAGTTTTCATATAGAAACCCGTGATGACAATAATGAGGAAATTCTCCTCGTTACTAAAAATAGCGAATATGGCAAACAAATTATTGAGAAAAATCCCTCATTTTCATCTGGATTGTACTACACATACATCAAACCCGTACCGCATGTTGCGTACAAGGTAATTTTTTAGAATGTTGACGCATTTAAAACTTGGCATGAACGCCTTAGCCATCCTGGTATAGGGATGATGGTCATGAGTTAAATACTGCTAAATTCCCAAAATCTTCAGATTTTATATGCACTTCATGCGCTACAGGGAAATTGATTTTACGTCCATCGCATGTTAAAATCCAAAATGAGCCACTAAAATTTCTTGAACGTATTTAAGGAGATATTTGTGGCCCCACACAACCAACGACTGGACCGTTCAGATATTTCATAGTTCTAATAGATGCATCTACTAGATGGCCTCATGTGTGTCTATTGTCCACACATAACCATGCATTTGCAAAATTATTGCTCAAGTTATTAAAGTTAGAGCACATAATCATGAACATCAAATTCAATCAATTCGAATAAATAATGCTGCTGAATTTTTCTCAAAGGCTTTCAATGATTATTGTATGGCTCTAGGAATTCAAGTTCAGCACTCTGTCATATATGTTCATACACAAAATGGTTTAGCAGAATCTCTTGTGAAGAGAATTAAACTCATTGCAAGACCGTTATTACAAAATTGCAACCTACCAACTTCATGTCAGGGTCATGCAGTCTTACACGCTGCTGACTTAATTTAATTGCGACCAACTGACGTAGTCTCCTCATTGCAATTAGTACGTGGGAATATGCCAAATATTTCCCATCTGTGAAAATTCGGTTGCGCTGTATACGTACCGATCTCATTGCCTAAGCGTACCTCTATGGGCCCATATAGAAAACTTGGTATCTATGTGGGATATCAATCTCCATCGATTATCAAATACCTCGAGCCCCTACAGAGGACTTATTCATGGCCCGGTACACTGACTGCATATTTAGTGAGGACCATTTTTCGACATTAGGGAAAGATTTCAATTACCAAAACAAATATTAGGAAATCAACTGGAATGCCCAAGGCATTTCCTCCTTAGATCCACGTACTCAAGAGACTGAACAACAAGTTCAAAAAATCATAAATTTACAACATATTACAAATAACCTACCAGAAGCATTTACTGATTATAAGGGTGTCACTAAATCTTCTTATCCTACTCGTAATGCGTTCGAAAGAGTGGAGGTACCAATAAAAACCATTCAACTCCCGCTTCCGAAGAAGAGGAGGAGAAGTACGGCTAATGCTCTAAGTAAGCGTCTGAGGATATCGGGGGCTAAATCCTCTAAATCAGTAAATCCAAGCCAACCTCAAGTTGGTAGACACTCAATAGTAGATAAAAATCTAAAACCAGGACAAAATCCACAATCCAGATCAATGGTGTATCCAAATTCGAATCCTAGAACATCGAAACAGCCTGACTCAAAATGTTAAGTTAAACAGCCTGACTCAAAATGTTAAGTTAGATAATGGGGTGAAAGAAATTTCCATCAGATTCTGAAGAATCGTACGATCCTAAGACCGTTGTTGACATCTACTTCGCAACAATTGCAGGTAGGGAGCGACCGCCGTAGGCCTCGCCCGACGAAACTTGCTCGGCTGAGCTCATGGCCATCCATTGGAGCTCGCGGCCACCTGACGGAGTCGCTCGGCCCCACGCCCACGTCCACCCGCACAGCACCGCAGAGGCGGCGGCGAGCTCGCGCCGTCGCGCACCACCACCCCACGGGGAGCTCTCTGCGTCCGCCCGCTCAGCCCCGCAGAGGTCAAGGGGAGCTTGCGTCGTCACGCACCACCGCTTCATGCCACAGAGGATCCGGGAACAGAAGAGAGATTGATCGGTTGATTTTTATGTGGACTCTAGACAAAAAATGCTGCACTGGAAAGAATAGTTTCTTGCTACAATATCCTACACTGTAGAAACTATGGGTAGTTTCTTGCATTAGGAGTGCCCTCACCACTCAATTTCATTTTATAGAAAAGTACGGGCATTCAATTCATCTAAAAGGATTTTGTTCATACTGTATAACTCATGGAAGAATGGAAGATAGACCCAGACGATCAGCATTTGTCCACAAGCGAGCTCTGTTCTGGCCGAAGTGTCCTGTTACATGGTTCGAAGCAGCACCCATGAGAAAATTCAGTCAGGAAACTAATGGACCGCCAACGCAGTTTTTGAGGTAAATGAGCCCCGAACTTCCTTCTGCCATAACAGTCAGTTTTCCTCATAGCAATTTCACACCTGCATCTCTAAGAGAATCTATCACGGCCTTGACCTTGCCATGGTACTTCTGGTCTCTTGACATGGAGACAGATACTGCAGGGATACCCTTGAACAGCAAGCGCTCCCCAAGCAACTTCCCAATCTTTGCAGCCGCAGCAACATCCCGTGTTGACTCCATGCTTGGCCTCAGCAGTTTCTCCTGAGAGCTTGCAGAGCATGTGACTGTGGCCGTCGGGGTGTGGATGACCTGAGCACTCACAAAATTGTTTGTGAAATGCATCTTCAAAATATAGGGCTTCAGGAACTTGGTGATTACAGGTGCTCTAGCTGGTGGAGGGATAACCATATTGCCTAATCAGACTGACCTGAACAAGCCCAGAAATAAGACAAGATAATTAACCAATAGCACTGACATCTGTTCAAAAACTTCAAGATGAACAAGGATAAAAAAAACAAATAACAAAGAATTGTATCTTGTGAACTATAAATCCAGGATTCCATGCAAATATATCATATAGTGATATAGCATGAGGGGACTAATACTCAGTTGTCAGTGTTACAACTCTACAGAAAGCATGTGATAGTATACATCATACATCAGATTTAGAACAGAGAGCTTCAATGATGCACTTAATTTGTTTTGAAGTTGCTTCCTTGCTATCTCTACCATGTAGTTACACTGATACTACAAGATACATATGCAGTAATGCACAGAGCAATAATATGATTGCCTTATCTTCCAAATGTCATTCAAGAGTCTACAAAAGAATAGATGATCCACATTTGGCTTTATCATCCTATAACTCTCAATCAACCAATCAGGCCTTATCATAAACTATCGGAAAACATCAAAGACTGAGCCTCTGAAGAACTAATAACTCAGGTGAAAAAACACTAGACATCAAAATTGATGGAACTATGGACTCAAAAGGCATCTTAGGATGGAAAGCCAAATCCATTCTATGTGGTTACTGACAGCAGAGTGCTTGGTTGTCATGTAAACCTTAGTACAGTCTTAGGATATAACAAATTTAGTTCAGGAAGATTGATCTGTGTAGGCATCTTAAAAATTCTGAATGGTACATTTCTTCTCTTCCACAATAAAAACAGTTTGGTGGTCGCCAGAAGTGCTGGAAATTGCAGTCACAGAGAATGAGACTAAATCATTTAAACACAATTAATAAGTAAACTATGTTTTCTTATATGCTTGTTCAAGTTGAATAATCATACTTCTGCCAGTCACCACCCCCTATTCAACTCTTTCCGCAAGAGAAAAGGGAAGAGGGGTGGCTTTTCATTGTCTATAAACATACTAAAGTTTAAACTTAGGGTAGATCCATACTTCTGACAACAAAACTGATAGAACAAAGCCTCAAGTTAACCTAGGAGGATAGGACATATAACAAAGCCACTATGAGTGGTTGTTCAAGGATTGATGTGATTCCAGGATGAACTAGAAACCAAAGCACCCCAAAAGATCTCAATGAAACAAACAAGTCCTTTTTTGTTAATAGAAAAAAAACTTAATAGAAGGAGCACGTGATCCACTCAATGTGGTTGCTAACAGTGGATATGGCTATCTTGTCATATGAGACTTGCAGATCTCACTTACAAAACCACAAGCAGGAAATGACAAGTTTACTTTAGGAAGATTGTATCAGGTGGGCATCTTTTCTTTTGAATGCTACCTTTCTTTTCTTCCATTGCATAAACAGTTCCACATGGACATTGAATTGCCAATTGCTACATTAAAGATAAACCGACACATAGTGTGACATCAAGTAGTTTACAATAGTTGTACTGTATAATCGCATAGTTTACAATAGTGCAAGCATAATAATCATATATATATGGCATCCACCACCTTCTGTTTATTTCAAACAGAGAAAACGGATGGACAAGTATCAGATGCACAAACAACTAAGGACCAACACATATTAGCAGTTAGCACATAACATCTAACATTTTTGCTTGGTATAATAACAAACTTGTACTTAAAACTGTTTTTCGAAGATGCAGGCTTCTGACAGTATACAGATCCTATACAAAATATAAGTACTTAAACTTAACCGAGGCTAAGACATATTTCACTGCATTTGCGTACGCAAAATCCACGAATTGAATCGGTTGCAGAGTGGAACAGAAACTGTTTCCCTGAAAGATTACAGGAAAATAGGTGAGAGCTATTCCCCACAAGAAAACGTAATAACTGCTAGCGACAAGCTTTTCACATTCAACCATAAATAGAAAAGGGTGGCACAACACGGTTGGGTCCATAACAATTTTATCAGTTGTTTCACACAAACTCACGTGGCATCAGTATTTGACTCATCATTTCATCACAGTTTTCTTCTCTATTTCAGTAACAAATTTATCAGTTGATTCACACAAACCCACGTGGCATCAGTATTTGACTCATCATTTCATCACAGTTTTCTTCTCTATTTCAATTCTTCTATACATACAGGTTGGCAGTTGAACTTTACTAACCGAAGCTGCAAAAGGAACTTTGACAGATTTGGGGGTTTCGTTTTACGCTAAAAAGATTACACACAAAGGGCATTTTGTTATTAAAACAAACAAGTAACAGCAGGTGCAGGTTAAGATCCAAAACCAACGGGCATAACAGAGTCGGTCAGCATTATACTGAACATCGATGTCGTACTAGAACGACTTCTTGTTTCCACGGGAGCGGTGCTTCTTTCCACTGGGACAAACCCTCGCCGGGGGCATCGGCAGAAATCGCCTGCCGCTGCGTGAAACGGTGAAACCTAGCGCAGGGGAGAGAGGTAGGGCGGGAGAGAAAGTGTACCGCGTCAGTCGGCAGTCGCCGCGGCCGAATTCGCGAGGGCGGCGGCTCGCAGATCGCAATCGCCCGTCGTCGCCACTGGCACTGAGAGCCCCAAATTGCGACTGGAGTTGCAATGGGAAGAGGAAACTATTTTGCGGGGTTTGCCACTTTGACCTACGAACTATATAGGAAATTTGAAAGAGAACAGGGGTCTAACTGCAGAAAGAAAAACGAACGGTCATGAAAGTATCGGACCGAGACAGCCCGAATCCAACGCTCCATCAGCAGCGCGAATAGGCGGCTACAGCGAGTGTCAGGGTGTGTGCGGCGGCGGCGGGAGGAGACGAAAGAGAACGATGCAGGCGGTGGCACGGGCGGCGCGTGGGCTCGCGGCTGCGGCTACGCGGCCGTCGACGATGGAGGCATGGCACCGCGGGCAGGTGCAGCAATCCCGGGGCATCGTGGTGCAGGTGAGGGACGGGAACCTGGAGCGGGCGCTGTCGGTCATGGAGCGCAAGATGCGGTCCAGCGGCATGGAGCGCCTCATCCGGGCGCGCACCCACCACCACGTCAAGGACTCGGAAAAGCGCGTGCTCGCGCGTAAGGCGCTTATGCAGCGCGTCCGGTCCCAGGAGCTCGGCAAGAAGCTCCGCGAGATTCTCATCAAGAAGATCAGGTCAGGGCCACCCTCCCATCTCCATCACTACCTGTTGTACCTGTTAGCGCACCGCTTCTGTGTGCTTGTGCTTGCCATTTCTTGCTGGTTGATTTGTTGATCAGACATTTAGTGGGTCGCGGTGACGAATTGGAATGTGTCCTATTGTGATCGCTAAGTGCTCGACGAAATGCCTGGTGAAGTTCTATTTACGACGCTTAGTGGAATTGAGTGGGTTTGCGGATTGAGTTGCGCTGAGGAGAATTTTGACTTCTGAGCGCAGTTTCACCCCGGTCCAGGGGGCTGGACTGGAAGGCTTGTGTGAGCTGAGAACCCACACTTCAGATGGAATACTTTCCATTTGCACCCAACTCATCCTTAGCTCATTTAGGCATCCACGAAACAGGTGCGCTGTATGGTAGTACCAGGATGTTGAACATGCTACAAATTTAGGAGCCTTTTGGTAGATATTTTCATGGCATGTGGTGATCCAACTTATTAGGTTACACAGGTTTGTCTCACTAATTTGATATTGCCTCTTCATCGTATTTGTTGCAAAATTGGGCACTCCATCCTTTTTATTAACCTTTGGTATTATATCTAGCTGATTTAGGTTTTCTTCTTTTAATCCCTTTTTATTAGGTTATAATCGCTAGAATTTGAGCTTCATTAGCAAAGTTCTGGGCAATCTCTTTTTTTTTTCTGTCAAAAAATGCCTAATAAGGTGAAATTTTTATTTTATAAATAGTAGAGTGACTGCACACATGCTGCCCTCAGATCAGAGATTTACAAATTTCATGTGTTCACAATCAGCAGTGGGGAAAATAGGTAACTTATGACCCGAGTGTATGATCCAATAATGAATTTAATATTTTTGGTGATTCTACTGAACATAAGAGTCTAACTGGTTGGTTTAGCTCCTTACGAATATCAAAGTAATTCATAAGTCATACATTACTTGATCTGAAATTAGCTCCATACATGTCAAATTGATTAAGTGAGTTGTCCCCTTTTCAGATAGTAATAGAGTTATCCCATGAGAAGTGTTATATTTCATCTGAAGTGTTATATTAATTCTAAAGACTTCTCTACCTTTTTCTCACTGAATTTGTCTAGTGAGTAGTGAATGTAGGTGCATGTGCCAATGTACTTTCTTGGCGCCTCAATACATTTATGTAAAATATTGCATTTCCTGATGACATGTACTTTCAGTATATATTCCTGTACACAGCCCATACTACCTTGCAAATTGTATTGCCCATATACTATATGAGTTCTGATAGGCAGCCACTAGCCCACTATTTATTTTCCATATTTTAAGAAGTATGTGCTAATATAATATGATAGTAATATCTTGATATAAAACATCTTAAATCTTTACTAGGACCAATATAAGTTGGTGCCAGTGCTAGAAAATTATTATGGAACCAATTTCCAGCATTAACTGTGCTACCTGGAAAAAATCATGTATGAATTGACAAATGCCTTTGTTACTCTGTTAATGCATGGCAGAGTGATTTTAGCTGCTGCATGATGATTGATTGCTTTTGACTGGGATGGTAATTATGATTCGCCCAAAAATAAATTTTGTTGATACGCACCGGTGCGTAGTGGAATCCTAAGCCAGGATAGTAACGTGAAGAGAGGCAGAGGAAGACCGAAGTTGACTTGGGTAGAGGCAATAAAAGGAGACATGAAAGGATGGAATATACCCAAAGACTTAGCCTTAGATAGGAGTGCTTGGAAGACAGCTATTCACATGCCTGAACCTTGATTGCTTCTGCTGGGTTTCAACTCTAGCCTATCCCAACTTGTTTGAGACTTAAAGGCTTTGTTGTTGTTGTTGTTGTTGTTGATAGCTGTATCAATGGTTTTGTGTACATTCATGGTCATCTATTCACCTATGGTTATTCATCAAGACATCAATTATTATAGAGTAAATTCCAGGGACCCCAGGTTTTGTTGCAGAAAACGTCAAATAGGTTGTTTTATGGTATGTAACATCAGGCTCTATTGCTATGTTGTTTGTAAAATACCCACCCTAACAAAATCTCATCCAATTGTCACTTGCCCTCCGTGTCAACCTGTCATCTATGTTGGCTAGTTGACAAAACGGAAATTGTGGGTAGCATTGTCATATCAATTCAGTTCAAAATTTGTTAAGAGTGGATTTTATCAAACCATGTGACCACAAAATATGGTGGTCATTTGTTACTAATGGTTCAAGTTTTCAGACATTGTGATCATGTGATTTTTTATTTTATTTTATTTTTGGGTGGGGGGGGGGGGGGGGGGGGGTCTGAAATGTACTCAATCTGAAATTGTTTTTTAGTCTAACCTGCTAGAATGATCTTGATGAATTGACCAGTTGCAAATAGCTGACAAATCCAAGAACTGATAAAAAGGCCCACACTGAAATGTAGAATAGCATCCCAGAGTTGCCCCATTTATTTATTTTATAATCATGAAAATAGGTTACTAATTTACAAGTGAACATTCATTGCACAGAAGAATTGTTGCATTATACAGTATTATTTATATATAGTGTGATACAATAGTATTTTATCTTAGCTCTGACTTGTGTGGGTTGTGATCATAGTTGTGATCTCATATTTGATTAGTTACCATGGTTATTAGTTATGACCATGTTGCCACATTCTGATCCATCATTACGTGTCTGAGAATGTCGTGCAAATAGTCACTGTTGGTGATATGCCAATACAACACCAATCATTTGGAACTATGTTGCTGTTTAACTTTTATTTACTATTTTTGCTTCATCAGCAAACTAATACAGTAGAAATGGGCGGTTGGTGTGTACCTTCATTGTTTGCATGAACCGTTCTCTTTATTCATTGGGAAGTAATTTGCTCTGTGCAGGGGGCAGTGAGGGCATCAGGACATTGGCCGTTTACCGGTAGCATTTGTGTGTGGGTGCTCCGTTTTGAGCGTTTAGCAATGTGGATACTTCATTGATGGATCTGTGGTGCAGCTTGAGAATAACTCAATCGTGACCTTGAGCAAAAAAGCTTTTGCTATATTGCGTGGATCACAGATTGATGGTAAAACTATTGTTTTTTTTATTGTACAACTTAGTATCTATATGGATTTAATTGCTTTTGGTGCTTGACATATGTGCGTGCAAATGCTGTATGAACAAAGTGCGGCAATGCTTCAACCATGGTTCACGAGATGACTGGAAGAAAACGGAAATGAAAAATCTCGTTTTCCGAAAATTGTCTTACACAAGTGATATCGTTTACAAGTTACAACCGGTTCCAATCCTAGCCCGTATCTCGAAAGCTCCTTAAAAATAACTTAGTAAATCAATAATCAATGATAATGCCTAGTGAACAGAATAAACAGTGAGCTATATTTTTGTGTTTCTCTAATGGTTAGGTTTCTATAAATAAAACTACAAAAAACTAGAACGGGGGGGGGGGTTGTTGTGTCTAAGGACAACTTTTTTTTTTCTCTCGAATGACGCAGGAGAACTGCGTGTGATTTTATTAAGCAAGAATAAGAATACAATGGGTCCGTACAAGGACAAACCCGAGAACTAACCCCACACCACAGACACGCCACAGAGCACACAAGACCACGACCTGGCAAATCTCACCCTAGACAGTGACGGTGAGCAACCTGGCAAGAAATTGCTGGAGCTTAGAAGCTCTAGCCATGCCCCATAAACTACACTCATCCAACACATTCCGAAGCGGATTAGAATTCTAAGGACAACTAAATAGTTTAATTGAGATATATGGAAATTTCCTGCCCAACCGGGAATCATTTATATACCAAAAGATAGTTTTATCTTAGTTTAGTTGAGATACATGGAAACTTTCTAACCCAGCTAGGAATCATCTCAATACATGTTCCTATGCCCAATCCAAGCTTATCTAACTTTGCTAACTTCCCCTTCTCTACATGTACCCTGCCTTCCTATTCCGTCTTTTTCCAAATCTCTCTTAAAAAAAAAGAATCAGGGAGTTGCTGATTATATTAAAAAGCAGATGAAACCTAGACTAGGCAAAATAAACATATACAACTTCTGACGGTTGGATTGGGACATCAACACGCATCGAAATCCCAACTCAAGGAAAGAGAAAAAGAAAAAAAAAACACTGGCTTGTCGGAATGGGACATCGACACGAGCCGTAGCTCAAAAAAGAACACACGCTCTTAACTGAAGAGTAGAAGCTCAAGAAGTAGTATCACTAAAAGCATAGTCCGCTCTCAAATAAAAACCTAGTTTGCTCTAAAATAAAAACCTAGTTCACTCACCGAAGCATCCATGGGAACGGTTAAAAGCACACACTAACCTAGAAAGGCTAAATGGGTAAAAAAAAGGTAGGTTCAATTCCTGCTTGCACCACCTAAAGACAGAAACAAAAGGAGGGAAAGAAGATAGTATATGAAACTTGTTTTCGGATTCTCATCGAAAGTGAATCCCTCTAACACAATGTTTTATGAGTAAATCTTTGCAGCCTGGACACTATAAGTGTGAAAATCTTTGATGAGTACAGGCCCGATCTTCCGAGAGGTAGCCGGTAAGTTCGATTTGTGGAGATCTCGACGTTGGCGATCCGGCTTCAAATCAGACACGATTCGAACCCTACAACCGTTACACCACTGCTCCGTTGGTTATCAACCAAGCACAACTTGATTGACCTCGCCAAGAAGGCTTTTCCTGCAAGCGAATCGAAGAGCACAAGCAAGAAGGTAAAACACGCAATCTGAAATTGCAAATATGAATGACGCGGATATCAATAGAGGATTCAAGAACTCGGTTCCAAAGGACTAATCGACACAGTAGAGGAGATCAAGAACGGAGGCCCTGGATCACTGTAAAAGGATTTGTCACCACAGTTACAATGAACGATTCAGTTTCTCGATGGAAAACTAAACTCTAAACAAAACCCAATTGTGTAGCAGCGGCGGCGGCTGTGTTTATAGTCTAAGACTCGACCTAGGGTTGGGGACGGCCAGGGGTTGGGCGCCCACAACTTGGGCTTAAGACCCGACACGATACATGGCCAAGTTGGCCCAAATAGGTGACGCAGCACCTTGCCGTGATCACACAGAATGATCCACGAACCTTCTGGAGCTGGGACCAGATCCAAAACGATGGCGTCGTCGTCCCCTTTCCAACGCATCCAAGAACGGCCCGTTTCGATGTCGTATGAGAGAGTTATGACCGAAACAGTGACGACGTGTCTGCTGAATCCGAGGGCGACGTGGCAGCTGAGTTGGGAACGAATTGCAACTTGGGGAAGACCATGGCGTCGGTGTGTCCAGCGTGGCGATGTCCTCATCATCCTCCCCTTCTCGAATTGGAGTCGTCCTCGACTCCATCTTGGCGATGTCCTCATCAATCTTAGTCCCTAGACAAGAATAGAAAGAGCTTCTTTACATGCTCAAACAGAGTCTAAGGAAACATAGCTATAGCAAGGTAGTGTTTGAGAAAGTATGCACAGTCACACAGAGTAATATTCATGAGAGCTACCCGCACAACTAAAAGAGTTAACTTTTAAAATAACAAAAAAATTTATTTTATTATAACTCTAATCGTGGGTGGTTCGTTACTTTTGAAGTCGGTAAAATGACCCTCACAATTCGTTTTGCCTGCAATAATTTATCTACTATGGAATCTAGAATTTGGATTTATTTTACTGATACAAATTGAATTTGGATAGAAGGGTACATCGTACATTCTTTTTGCATTGTTTGCTACTGTAGTAAAACTAATGGGGAGACAAAGAGAAGTCGATGCCACGTTTCTCTCGGGCTTCTCTGGCTCTAGAAGCTCGTAAAATTGTAGCTTGAATGCCCAAACTATGAGCCCTCCACAGTCTACTCTAACAATCGTGAGGACCTGCGGTAAGCAGGCGGTCACTTATCTAGGGGTGAGGTATAGCGTTTGTAGGGTGCAAATGCACTCCAAAAATTGAAAAACCAGTGACTTTTGACTAAGTTTTACCATATATACACACCCTCTACAACACAAGCATATACACCCACACACAAGTGCATCTACTCCCCCTATTTTAAATATATGATGCTTTGTTTTTGAAAATACATTGTTTTTACTATGTATCTAGACATAGTGTATATCTGAGTGTATAGCAAAACTATACGTCTAGAAAGACCAAAACGTCATAATTTGTAATAAAGTGAGTACTTTATAGACTAAAGCCATATTTGGATCATAGAGCTAATTGTTAGTTGCTAATAATTAGTTTTTTTTATCAAACGGGGCCAGCTAATTGTTAGCTGGGTACTAATTAACAACTATCTCATTAGTTAGGCAAACCAACTAATAGTTAGCTAACTAATATTAGCTATGAGTTATTAGCTAGCTAGCTATATTAGCAGCTAATCAATCCAAATAGGATCTAAGCTATTTGGCTTGAAACTTGATATTTCTAAACTTTTTAAAGTTTAGGTATAGACATGTCCTAAATTTACACACCCTCTTCAACGCTGCTGGTTCTCAGATTTAACGTTGGCAGTCGTGGCGTCATTTTCTTGAGTCGGTGAAGCTCCTTCTAAATTACGATTCAAGATATTAAATCCTCGAAGACTGATCAGGGAGCGCCAACTGTACTGTCAGAGTGTGAGAATGAGGATCTCCGATGTCTCTATCGTGGCTATTTCTCTCGAGAGGCCCAGCTCCTCCAATGGAGGCATCACCAGTGTTTGCATCAACGGAAGTGCAGTTTTATTCTAAAGAATCCTTTGTGTACCGGTGTTATCAAGCTCTTTTGTAAAGCCACCTTGCTGGTTCTATTGCCGTAGCCAAGTTACTTCTTCGGTTAGAATTCCCAGACGCTTGTGCTTTGGTTTTAATGCTTAGGGCTTGTTTGGAACGGAGAAATGAAAAACACGGGAAAAGAAAAAAACATAGGAATAGGATGATGATAAGATGACAAAACAGAGAATAAGAAAAACACAGGAAACATATATAAAGTAGTGTTTGGAACACAGGAATTAGAATTATAGGAATCTTTATGGGTACCAAGAGCAAATGAAAAAAAGAATAGCAGCATGCAGCTTCACTTGCGTTATCTGGAATGTTTGGGTCACTGACAACATGACAGTCTGTTGTACGCTCCCTTCTTTCCTATCTTCTGCAGAGACAGTGCATCGGACATACGCAAAGGAAAAGAAACCAAGAGATGCCAGTAGATTTTTTTATTTCCCATGAAACGAGCATCCAACTACAGTAAAATAAGAGGAAAGGAATTGATATTTCCTGTGTTCCAAATGCTCAGGTTCACTTCCTTTCCTTTTTTTTGGATTCCTACGATTTTCCTTCAAAAATCCCTTGTTCCAAACGCCCCCTTAATATATTTGAGTTCTTGTAAAAAAATGCGAACTGGTTGAGAACGTACCACCATGCAGCGTTTTAACAATGGCCCTGTTCGCCTGGCTTGAAAAATGGTTGATGCTGATGCTGATTTGTTGTGAGAGAAAAACATTGTTGTTTTGCTAAAACGGTACGGCTGATAAGTTCAAGCGAACATGGTTAATATCTAAACAGACTAAATGATCGTTTAGATGAGCAGTGCTTGTTTCCAACGAAGAAATGTAAAACAGAGCAAATAAAGAACACACGGTAATAGAAAAAGGTGTAGTAATAGAAAAAGTGGAGGAATGGACACCCACATATAAATATGGTAAAGACTTTATTACGAAAGGCCAGATTTTAATCCGCATGTCCGTACACCCGCCTCCCACTTCTCTTTCTCTCTTTTAGTCGCCTTACTCCTCCCTGGTTCCGGTGACGGTGGCGAATTCAGCTTTGGTGAGGTACGTCTTTCTTCTTCTGTGTGACCGCGCCACCCTATTCTTCCCAAGCTCCGGTGGCCTTAGAAGTTAAGGGGTTTACGAGAGGAAGACCGGCCAGGCGGTTTAGGGCCCCGGTTGCGGTGGAGGCGGCCGGGGCAGGCTAGAGTGGGGGCGCCATGGCCATGGCGTCGGCGGCTGAGAGGAGGGGAAGAAGGTGGTGATATTATTGTATTGAAATCTAGTTAAATTTAAAATTAAATCGACCCTCAAAGAATAAGGATTGTAATTTACTACCTTCATCCCAGAAAGAATGTAATCCTAACATAGTGTCATGTTTTAGTATCTTAAGTTTGACTAATTATAGATAACAAAATATCAATATTTATAATAATAAATAAATACCATTAGATTAATTACGAAATATATTTTTATAATAAATTAATTTAAAGTCATAAATATGAATATTATTTACTAAAAACTTGATCTAATATGAATAACTTTTCATGGCACATAATCTATAGTTACATTCTTTTTAAGACAGATGCAGTACTAGGAGGAACGAGGAACGCCCTACCCGAAAGGTTCTACATGAAAGCAGCAAAAAAAACAGTACCCTAGACAGAGTCGGAACCCAGAAGAGGCTCAGAACCCAGAAGAGGCTCAGAAAATCTATGGATGGTGGGCCACTACCCGCAAGAAGCTAATAAGAGTGTCTCCAACAATAGACCTATATGGACACCCAAATCCAAAATAGATAAATCAGTCTTCAACAGACTACCTATACGGGAGATCTATTTTGAGTTGCCTGATAGACACAACCCAAATATAAGCATCATCTCTTCTAGAAACTTATTTTAAGAAATAATTCTCTTTTAGGTTATGCTGTTGGAGAAGATGTTGAATGTGTATTAAACACTTTGACTGTAGCGCTACCCAGAGGTCAAATGAGTCTTATTTTGGGTGTTATTGTTGAAGATAGTTTAAGGGGTATTTAGATTCATGTCATAACATTTAGTCGCTATTCCATCGGATGTTTAGACATATGCATGAAGTATTAAATATAGACTAATTATGAAACCAAGGCCCTGCTCGGCTTACCTTATAATCCGCACTATTGAACTTATTTTTCTAGCTAGAACCATATTTTTCTCTCACAACAATTCAATCAGAACAGTGTTTTTCAGCCAATTCAGTAAGCCGAACGGGGCCTAAATACATAGATTGAGACTGTTTTGCTTGACGAATTTTTTAAGTCTAATTAGTTCATAATTTGATAACGTGATGCTACGATAAACATGTGTTAACGATGAATTAATTACGCTTAATAAATTCGTTTCGCTTACCACTGATTCTATAATTTGTTTTTTTTTTCACCTCTGGCTGATCCAAACACCCCCCTAAAGCGATTCCGTCAATCCGTCTTTTTCCGGGTCACGTTCCTGCCCAAGGTCCATCGCCGAGAGGGGAGAAGCGATGGAGGCGGCGCCGAGCGCCAAGCCGAGGCGGGAGCCGCCTCCCATCCCTCCCAACTACGTCAGCCTCCAGCAGCTCCAGCAGCTCCGCCCAAGGAGAAGCGGCGGCGGGAGGAGGAGGAGGCCGCCGCAGCCAAGCGGGCGGAGGAGGCGGCCATGGCCGCCGCGGTTAAGCGGGAGGCAGCGCTTAAGGCAGAGACGAAGGGCCGCGCAGCCTCGCGCGAGGCCTTCTGCGGGGTCAAGGAGAGGCATCGAGGAGGGCGCGCACAAGGGCAGGGCCAGCAGTGGGTGGCCGTGGGGTATCGGGCACCAGCCACGACCCCGCGGCCAATGCCGACGTGCGGGGAAGCTGCGGCACGGGAGAAGGAATGGATTGTAGGAGGTAACCGTGGCAAGAAGGGGCCGGACGATGTCGCGGACAATGCACCCCATCCCCATGGCGGATGCAAGTCGCCGTGGAAGGGGAAGGGGAAGGGGAAGGGGAAGAAGAAGGCCTCCTCGTGCCATACTATAGGCGATCCAGATAATCTGGCCGAGGCGGCGGCTCCTGCAGCATCGAACGGCGGCAAGCCGGAGAACAAGAGCGAAATCAAGGCGATGGGGAAGGCCTCTCCACTCGATCCGGCCAAGGCGGCCGTCGCATCATCCCCAGGCCACTTCGCGTACAAGGAGAGGAAGGGCGCGGGCGGGCGGAGCGCAGAAACGAGCCCGGGCGATGCTCCGGCGAAGACGGCCGGTCCGTCGCCGCCGCTAGGCGTCAAGTCGGGCAACACGGGGAAACCGAAGCCTGCAGCGCCCAGGCTCGCAGATGCCGCGACAGGCCCCTCCCATCTCGGCCGCCGATGGCAGCAACAAACCGAAGAGCGGTGACCCGCTCCGCAAGACCGTGGAGGCGAAGCCCAAGGGCCTAGTTGAAGGGCAGCGCCGGCAACCGGCACGATTTGGGAGGAGATCGGCTGAACCCTGGCGCGGCCGCGGCCATGGGGCTGCAGAGCCCCACGGGCGTGTGTGGGTGCCCAAGGCCAAGGCCAAGGCGGCTGGATTATCTGCTGGCACCGGCGACAAATAATTGGTTTGCCATTTCCGGTAGTAACTTGACTATGCTTTTGCTTTAGTGAACACTTAACTAGTGCATGGATGATGTGGTACGGCAAAAGCTTTGCCATGGTGAATGATGTGGGAAAATAATCGAAGCCATGTTCTTCAATCAATTGCTGCCAAGGCGTTTGTGTTCTGTTTCGAATCTGAAGCAAAAACTGGTGACTGAATTATTGCAGAGTTCTCCCCTGGTTGACGGCGATACCATCCTACTCTCCCAGTAATCACAAAAAGTTTATCATCCAAAATGCTTTATAAGGATTTTAGGTCTCACTGCTACACAACCATATGTTTTATGTAGTTGTAACACATTTATTTTTTTTGCACCATAGAACTAAGATCCAACAGTCTCTACCCTTCTTCTACCTCCAGCCTCCACCCTTCTTCTACCTCCAGACAATCACAGATCACAGAGGAGGAGAGGCCTACCTGGAGCCGGATCCGCCGGCGCCAGCGCCGGTGGTTGCCGGTGAGAAAGAGAGAGGGAGGGAGAGAGTCGGTTGAGAGAGAAACCGGTGAGGGAGAGGGTGTTTATGTGCTCGTTATGACATATGGGCCTAGACGTCGTAGATACAAATAAAATCCATGTGTTTTTTGGTGCTAAAACACATGTGTGTTGTATAGCATTTCTGAAAATGAAAACATCAAGCTCCCTCCCAACTGCTTGATAGGAATATAACATATGGTTCTATTGCCTTGAACTAATGTTCATCTTCTACGCTCCACCAGTTACATAGAATAGAACTTGGTCTGTCATCTTCCTCTCGGCATCCTAAAACGAGGGGAAGTACCTGCTCAAGCCATAAGGAAGACGGTAGAACTCCTCGCTCCTGGCATCATACTTGTAGGACTTGAACTTCTCCCACCAGAACCAACCCCTGTCCTTCTTCACACTAGCCTCCCAGTACAGGTGGGTGCAGTCCAGAAGGTAGGCCAGTATGGCGGCCACCGTCGCCGGCGACGAGAAGATGACATTGACCATCACATTGAACTGCAATGGCAAGTAGGAGAAAAGAGGTGAGAATGTGAAAGTTTAATGGAATTTGTTTCGTCTATTGCATCGAGTATGCATACCGCGACTGAATGGGTGTGAACTGGTCCGAAGCCAAAGAACATCTCGTAGACCCGGAAGTACTGTGGGATGGACAGTCCCAGGAACAACGAGATGCTTAGTATGAACTTTGTTCTCAAGGAGTTGAGGTTGCAGTACTGAAGGAAGGAGAAGCCTGCACCGGCTGTTTCAGGCAGAAAGCAAGTTCAGATCAACAAAACACGGTATGGAAAAACGTCAGATTCCATACTATGATGGGTAAAAGTTTAAAACTGTCGTGGATTCTGACAGTAAGGCTTACCTGCATAAGCCCAGAGGACACAATACAGTGCAGAGAAAAGCGGCAATGGAATGGATGCAAGAACCGCCCCGAATTTGCCTGTTGATTTGCAGTTCGTATCAGTCAGGTGCGATAACTGACCATGAAATGCTGGATCATTATCTAAAAAAGCACATGAAAGGCTGGATACTCCTGATATAGTGCTAAAAGTTGCAGAGAATGAGAGAGAGCCTACTAAACAACGAGAAGAAAATCATGAACAAGGCTGAGATCTTTATAACTCGCCGGCTTCCAACTCGCGTCACTGCCAACAGGCCTGCATTCTCACTTTGAAAGCAACAAAGGCAGGTTACTTGAAAGCTTTCGGCTTGCTAACAGAGATCATCAACTGATTAAAGTAGCGTGCATTACACTGAAGCTGCTGTTCCTGTCAGTGTACCGCACATCCCGTCCAGTATGATAGATATGCCCTGATATTTGTTGGAAGTTGCTTTCCAGTCAGTGAAAATCCTTGTAAAAGACAATTAGAAGAACTGAACATTTTGATTATTTGATTACCTCCCAGCCAACTCCACGCGAGAACACGGAGGGTGGGGTGAACGTTGCGCCTGAGTATCTTGACACTGCGATTAAGGTGCCGGTAGACTGCATTGGAAGTTCCTCGTCACCAGAGTCAGCATAGGGCACTCTTCTCTTAGGGACGTATTAATCGGCCTTAGAACAAGCAATTGTATTGTTCAAGATGCTAATGCTTTCTGCTTTAACTATTTCGCGTCCTTTTGGAATGTGGCCAATGTTTACTGAATTAGCTCACACAATTTCACGTCCTTTTGGAACGTTTTCAATGTTCACTAAAATCTTTACCAGGGACTATTCCGCATCCTTTACTGACGAAATAAAAGAACACAGTGCGTGCGTACCTCAATAAGTGATGCAAAAGAAGCAGCCATCATGGCGAAGCAATCCTGGAAGCAGAAAATCGGGTATCCCCACTGGAACGGATACGGAAACCTCACCCTGTT
The DNA here is from genome assembly GCF_019320115.1 of Miscanthus floridulus. Lineage (NCBI taxonomy): Eukaryota > Viridiplantae > Streptophyta > Magnoliopsida > Poales > Poaceae > Miscanthus > Miscanthus floridulus. The sequence goes on from NC_089581.1 coordinate 24,497,167, forward strand.
CGGAGCAGAGCACGCAATGCATCGTCAGCACTCAGCTACTCTCGGCTCAGACCACAGTAACCCAAAGCAGAAATCAGACAGAGCACATCAAAGATCAGTGCACAATTAGCATACCAAGGTGAGCCCTCGATGATCCCGGAGCGGTCGGTGCGGCAGGTGAACTGCGTCACGGGGCCCCTCTCGTTGTAGGCGCCGGCGGCCGTCAGGATCTCGGCGTAGATCCACACGACGATGACGGTCACCAGCACGGCGCACCGGCCGAACACGATGCTCCCCTTAGCGAAGTAGTGGGCGGAGTACTGCAAGGCGGAAAACGGATGTCAGTCGCTGCAGAAGCCATGGCGCCGTACGGCCACCGCCAGCCACCGGGTTGGTTGCTGTTACCTCTGCGAAGATCACCACGAGGACAAGGGCGGGGAGGCCCACTTCGATGCATTTGGTGACCTGCAGGAGAGACTAGACTGATTAGCAAGCAAGCTGCGGCGGCCAAAGAAGACGACGAGACTACTCGGCCGTGCCGCGAGCAGCTCACCCCGGGGAACGCGAAGTAGAAGAGTCCCAGGCCCGAGAGCGTGACGAAGGGGGCCGCCGCGAGGGGGCTCAGGAACCTGAAATGCACGGGCCACACGGCACAGCGACAGCGTCAGTACAAGAGCAAGAACAGAGACGACATTTGATTGACAGCGTCAGTACAGAAGAAGAAGAAGAAGAAGAAGAAGACGACTAACCGTATGAAGACTCTCCATACGCCGAAGAAGCCGACGACGGCCTGAAAGACGCCGGCGATGATGAGCGCGCCCTGGAGCGACCTCATCGTGAACACGAACCTCTGAACAGGCGACACCGATGGAATCGATCAGCTGCGGTGACTGAAGAAAGAACAGAGGAAGCAGAAGCGATCCTCTCGGAAACGTGAGCGTGCAGTTGCGCTGCGCACCTCGAGCGGGTCGATGACGAGCGCGTATCGCGGGCTGAGGATGATGGCGACGGCCGGGTAGATGTAGGTGTAGGAGCCGCTCATCACGGCGGGGAGCCGCGTGCCGAAGTGGACCTGAAGCAGCGTGTTGATCCCGGACAGGAAGAGGATGGTCTGGATCACGATCGCCTTCTCATACTGCATGCATGCGTCCACCGCGAGCGTGCGCTCATCGATCAGTGCTCGTCCGTCCACAGGTCCGGTCCAGGCAAACGAAATTAAGGGGAACAGAAGGAAGGCAGTCAATCAGGCTCACATACATGGCCGCCGCCCATGAGCGGGACGATGATGGTGGCGATGAGGACGGTGGTGCCGAGCATCACCAGGTAGTGCTGGAAGCCCACGAGCACCGTCGTGACTGCAGCAGATCAGCACGGAACGACAAGCGGTTCAGACAGAGCCAGCCCAACGGACCATCGACCCACCGGCCGGCGTTGTCAGCGCGTGGAGGCGGCCGGGTGGCAATCAAAGCAAAGCCAAGCAAAGCAAATAAAACCAAATGGTGACAGGCAGCTGTATGTATGTAACGTACGCCATGGCGGGGGACTGGTGATGCAGAAGTCGAGGCCGGCGAACTGCTCCTTGACGGCGTGCACAACCAGCTCGTCGGCCTTGGGGGGAGGCATGGCGCCGGCCGGCCGCGCGGGCTAGCTCCTCGCCGTGCGGCGGCGCACCAGCAATGCAGGTCTGCGAAGGAAGACGAAGGAAGAGGGTGATCCGTGGGAGATGGGGACGGAGGAAGACGAAGGGGGAGGGGGAGATTTGCGAAGAAGCGGTCGGGGGAAGAATCGCCGGAGCGGCTCCCCTTTATGTAAGCCCGGGCTTCTGCTGTCGCGTGCGTGCGTGCGTTTCCGGTTCACTGCAGCTGTGCAGCATCAGTAGCCTTTTCAGGTTTCACCGCACCACGTCCTAATCATCAGGGACCAGTTTGTTTTCAGATCAATCATCTGTTCTTCTTAATCTCTATGTACTTAATTAATTTAAAAATAAAAAGAAAGGGAGCTGCTATACGTACGGAGTACTATACGTAAGTCGACTGAAGCTGACATTTGTTTGAGCCGACGGCGTACACCAGTCCAATCTGCCCGTGCACTAGTTTAAATTTTAGCCAAAAAAAATGGAGCAGATTTTGCGTAAAAAAGGATAATAAAGAAAACAAAAGGCAAACACCGCCAGTAGAAGAAGCACCACCAGTAGGGATGGAGAGATCCACTGCTTTTGAAATTTGAAAAAAAAACAAAACAAAGGAAGCAATGAAAACCGAACACCACTTGCTTTTATTTTCTTTTGTTAATAAAATTTATTTACAGTAAAACTTTGTTGTCCTTTCGAAAAAAATAAAGAAAGCAGTACGATAACGGAGAATCGGTTTTGGCAGAAAAGAAAACAACAAGAAAAAAGAAGCAACCGCACCTAACAAGCGTTACCACACGTTACCACCGTGTGGTAACGGTGGTAACGGAGAAGCAATTTTGGCAAAAGAAGAAACAATAAGAAAAAAAATAAAGCACTCACACCTAATGTTGACGCCAGTGAGAATGGAGCGCCACAAGGTTAAAGATGGTGAGTTAGCAAGGTGTTTGGTCAGAGACGTGAGATGTGATGATCCTATTTTAGCCTATGTTTGATTTAGGTGCAGATGCGATGGTCCCATCTCTAGAGTAGTGGGAGATGGATCTAGCCCAAAAATTTGAAGGGGCAGAAGCTTCCATCTTTGTTCACATCACATAGCCACTCGCTTCCGTTGCGAGACGAGACACACATGGGCGTGGGTGCGGGGCAACACTGCATGGCTCTTGTAGGATAAAGCAGCCAAGGGTGGGGTGGCTCTAGCAAGGTGGTGCGACATGGGATGGCTCTGGTAGGGTAGCACAACACAACAAGGTTGGGGCGGCTCCAGTGGCAGTCGAATCATGCAAGATGAGCGTTGTTCGCGTGTGGATCTATTGAGGATGATGCGTGGGGCCCACCACTCACGGCGACTACGGTGCTGACCTTAGCATCCATCCCACCATCCTAATCCCTTTACCAAACAAGAAATTAGGAGGGCTCTATCCCATTCTAAAAATTTGGGATATATAGAACCATCTCATCACATGATGTCCCAAAACCAAACACATGCTTAATTAGGGTTGCAATGAATTTTCTCTACCATGAACCTCGATGCTTAGGGTTGCATTGAATTTTCTCTACCATGAACCTCGATTTGAACCCTAATCATTTGTTTGGAGAGGGAGGGCGGGAGGTGGATGGTTGTGGAAGAAGGCACAGATGCCTTCTAGCATTCATGCATATGGTGAGGATTGGGAACAATGGTGGAACGACAATCTGGAGCCGAAAATTGAAGATGACCCAAGTGAGCATTGCGTGGATACATAATTTGCCATGTTATGATGTGACACACGATTTGCTATTTCGGTTTTGCATTTAGTGACTTTGATGATCCCACTGTAAGTGATATCGGTAATCGACACTCCAATAATTGCTTGATATTTCATCTAAATAAATTTGAAAAAAAGAATCATATATGTTCGTTTCAAAAAGAATCCTCATGTGAGCATTATCTGTTCACTGCTGGTATCTAAATTTGAAAAAAAAATCCATATATATTCCTCATTTCTGGCTCTTGCTGATGACCTTTTGAGACGCGCAACTGTTACTATGTTTTAGTTGTATTTCCTGGTTGAGCCAAAAAAAAAACCGTTATCTGTGGAGATTATTCCTCCGAAATTCAGATTAAATACAACCACGTGGTTATACGTTCCCAAGTGGTTCTGCCAATGCGTAGTGTATCAGTACATGATTAAATACACTTATTACTATTAAGGTCAAGCATATGCGGCCATATTTATCCAGAAGACAGGTATCTGGGGCAGTCATCGGACACCTAAATTAATCTACAAATAAACTCTGTCAATGGATACATCAAATTCCTCTTGCTTTTCCCCGGTGACAAACTTTATCCTGATGTAACAACTTTACTTTATAGGTTACATTTGGCCGAAGCCGTTGCTCTCTGGTCCCATGGGGCTGGATTTAGTTTGGCATGATAAAGCCGGGACTGTCAGTTTGGTAGCTGCCCTGACGAGGCTTTTAGGTAGGAAAAACAAGAGAGGCAGCGAGCGGCCGGATTTCATCAGCTTCCCTGTGGCTGGAATCATGCATGATACCGCCGCTTTCTTTTTGTTTTGTTAGATGCGGTTAGCGAGCTAGCTCCATTGGAACGCATAATAACCTTAGTCGATCGAGGCCGTTTACGCGAGACGCCCGTGTTCAGTAAATAATAATACAAGTAAACCAGCGAGCAATCATCAACCTCAGACGCCCGTGTTCTCTAAAAACTGCAAAAACCAATTTTAAAAACTTGAAAAATATTGTTATTGTTGCCTCCTACTCGTGTTCAGTAAACAAACAAGCAATCATCAGCCTCAGAGGCATACAATACAAGTCCTCTTACACTAAGGAGATACAGCTTCATTTAATTTTGCCTTCCAGTGAGCTGTTGATCGGAACGACGTCGCCTTAGCCCTTAGGTTGGTGATTAGGAATGGTAGCTCTGAAGTTGTAGCGACCGGGGAATGTGGTTGTTTCGAGCGCTCAGGGCGTTCGAAGCTGACGGAGACATGGACGGCACTTTACTGATGCTGATAGCTTAACTTTGTTTGATGCGTGCGTCCAGGATTAGGAAGACCCGGGCCACGTCAGTACCGTCCATCTAACCTGCTTGGTTTCTGAAAATGGTGTTTATACCTGGCACAGTGGCACCTGAAAGTGAACCTATATAGGCTATAGCCAGTAGCGAGTGATAATCTGCCACGTCGACCCTGGATGAAATTCTATCGGTTAGTGGGAGTTGAGTTATGGATCAACTATATTTATATTCATATAAGAAGTTCGAACTGGAATATACTTTAAAGTGAGTATCGATCTGCAAATTACGTTCAAAAAAAAGTATCGATCTGCAAACAGTTTGAATCTCATGTAGGATTTTTTTTATAAAAAAAGAGAAATTTTAGAATAACATAGCATAGGGCTTACACTTTCTTCTTCTTCTTCTTCACTTTTTCACTATTCTTTTAAGAAAAAAATGGATGCACTTGGCCTCGTGTCACATAGAACGACAGTGACTTTGTCGGTTGGGCTCTATCTTGGACTGTCGGCCTGTTGGGTCACATACACCCCCTGATCGATGCGAAAAAAGTTGGACTCTATGTGACACGAGGCCCAGCCCGATCGGTCTTTTATCAACTCTATATGAAGGATACCCTGCAGATTGACACTTTATGACACAGACACACGGTTAACCGAAGTAGGTGTCACATTGTGAACATAAACCAATGGAAAGACTAACCTTCAGGGCCAATATCAGGAACTAAGCATATAAGGGTTAACATTATATATGATGTATAAAAAACAATGTTTTGGTATCATAAATATTAGTAATTTTTCTATAAATTTAGTCAAACTTAGCATAATTTGATTTAGGACAACTCTAAAAGTTGATCTCAATTTGGAACGGAGGGATTAACTAATTATTCCAAATAAAGTCTGCCTTAAGTATTACTTCCTATGTTCTAGAATTAAGGTATCAAAGAATTCTATGACATATATTTGTAAACCAAATAAGACACGTAATTCCGAGTTACTATATTTGGGTTACTCTAGAAACTAATGATAAGTATGCGGGTGAGTGTTGCCTTTTTAAATTATGTTTTGAGCGTTAGGTCATCTAGAATTCTTTATCATTTGGGTAAATTTTGAACGCTTAGATACATGTATTTTAGAACTGAGCATTTTTTTTATCGGATACAACTTTGACCCACACACTCCACACACAAATAAGAGATTGGGAGGCTTTCTAGCCTCAAGTGAGCGGGAAATGCGTAGTACCACCGAACGCGCGTGCGTGCATGTACCCTTAAATTTCTAGAAAAATCCGGAAAAAGGTGCGACAACCCTGGTGGGTATTGTTCCACTAGACCATATGCCCATTCGCGGTGGAGTAGCTTTTACAAAAATGCCTCTCTATTTTTAATGTTTTTGTTTGTTTTAGAAATGTCTTAGAAATAATATTTGAAGAGATAAATTTCTTCTTGGCTACTTGTTTGAATTTTCTCCTACGATCAAACAAAACAAACCATGTTTATCTGACCCAAAGGAGGGACGCTAATACAAGTTAGCTAATAAACAAATAAGATAGGATTATTTCTATCTACTGTGCCTGCCTGGCTGTCGCCCTGACCTAGCAGCAAAATCAAAGCCGCCGCCTACAAATCTTGAAGCGAACAGAATTATTGGACACAAGAATTCGCGCCATTCACAATGTTAAGGCCCGTGTGTTACAGGCGCCTACAAATCTTGAATTACGGGACACAACAATACGTCACGTCAAATTTCCAACACCAAAAGCTTAATCGAGTTACACTTAATTGGCGCCATTCACAATATTATAGGCCCGTGTGTTACGTATGGCATATGCATGCACATCGTAATCCACGATCTATAGATATGGGATTAACCCAATATTATTTCAATTAAAAATAAATTCTAAGACTCATAATAAATCCTAGGTATAGTAAAAAAAAAGTAATCTTACACTACTACAAAGTTGACATTAACCGCCGGCCCCATCAATGCCGGTTTCTAATTGACTGGTAGTGATAGTCTATCACTGCCCGTTCGAGACATGAATCGACAGTGATAGGTTGCACGAAAATTTTTATAACTTTCTCATATGATGTTCAAAGAAGATGAACTTTATACTAAAACTATAGTACTCGACGGGATCTACAACTTTATAGTTCAAACATTTCTGATTTGAAATCGTTTGGATGTCCAAATATGCATCACAAGATTTTATAGAGTTAATACCAAAGGAATCCTTATGGCATATAGTAACAAAGTGAGTTATGCAATTTTGTAGTGTAGTGGTAGGGAAGGATCTCGAATGGAGAAACGACCAGAACAAAAGTTGTGCATCTCAAAAAGTTATGCAATTTTGTAGTTGACAACTTTTTCGTTTGAAATCATCTATCCAATAAAAATTACATTTGAATTTCTCACATTTGAAATTTATTTTTTTTCCAAATAATCTCGGGTGGAGAAATGATTAAAATCAAAGTCACAGATCTTGAAAAGTTGTACAATTTTAAAGATAACATTTTCATTTGAAATCATCTATAAAAAAAAATCACCTTTGAATTTTGTCACATTTGAAATTCGAATTTTTCAAACGACCTCGAATGGAAAAATGAACAAAAACAAAGTTGACATCTGTCTTCACCAAGTTTCGTTCCAGTCTCAATGTTCGTGGCTAAGGTGTTGCGTAACAAGGGCAAGAGGGGGTGGAAGCTTCTTCTGGCGTACGTAATGTGAGGTCTTTCCTTCGACACATCGATCCAATCCCTATAATCATGGCAACAGTGTATTCTATACACGGCGACAATCAAGATAGGATATTTCTTTTTGTTGTAACGTGTACACTATATATTTGCCGGTATGGCTAATGAAAATATTCATTGTGTGATTACCCAAAACACACACGCTTTCAGTATGGAGCGTGATATATGTTGACAACGTGAAACTAGCCCGCGAGAATCAGGACGTGGAACAAGAGCACAAAGGTGCGTAGCCAACTGAAGTACTCCATGTGGCCCACTGAAGAGTGTTGTTCCTAGCTCCTCTCGGTGTCTGTACGCACAGAAATATTCCCGTTCCTTAGCAGCCGGTACGGCTTGACCATGCACAGTGCAACTAATTATGTATATATTATAAATTCCTAGTTATCATGCGTCCTAGAAAAAAAAGTCAGTGTCCAAATAAATATTTAGTCCGTCAGCCGCAATTGAACAGTGGTTTTCAGCTGTTACACTATTTGTTCAGGGTCTATACCACGGTGTTGCCTTTCACTCCGACCCTATCTGTTATAGTATCTCTCGGCTCTAAACATGACTTAGAAGATGTCATTACAACCTTCATAAAAAAAACATGTCATTACAATGGAAAATTCATTGTAGCATATTGGCATAAAAAAATCATTTTGTAGCATATTGTTTACGTGTGGCTACAGAAATCGAAAAGACCCATTGTCTTGTCCCAGGAAGAATCATTTTCTGTCCTTGCTAGGCTAAGAAAAGAGTGAAATATTTCTGAAAAGAAATAAACGGTGAAATGACATCATTTTATACGGCTGGCGAGTCTCCGAGCCCATGCTGGCCATGCATATGCACCTCTCTATATAAAGGGCTCCATGGATCCTCAACAATCCATCCCTCACTGCTACACACATAGCCAACTAGGATCGATCTCTCGACAGCACAGCACAGCACATTAGCTGATTATATATATACTTGTTGGCCCCGGCCAGTTCATTAGCAAATAGCAATGGAGTACTCCAAAGCCCTAGCGTCACTGTTCACCATGCTGGTGCTGGCACCTCTCCCTCTCCTCGTCAAGGCCACCGACCCAGACCCTCTTCAGGACTTCTGCGTCGCCGACCTCAGCGGCAAACTCTCAGTGAACGGCTTCCCCTGCCAGCCGTCCTCGTCGGCCGGCGACGAGTTCCTCTTCTCGGACAAGATCGCCACGGGAGGCGACCCGCTGGCCAACCCGAACGGCTCCAACGTGACGGAGCTGGACGTGTCCGAGTGGCCTGGCGTCAACACGCTGGGCGTGTCCATGAACCGCGTCGACTTCGCGCCGGGGGGCACCAACCCGCCGCACGTCCACCCGCGCGCCACCGAGGTCGGGCTCGTCACCCGCGGCGAGCTCCTCGTGGGCATCGTCGGCAGCCTCGACTCCGGGAACCGGTACTACTCCAAGGTGGTCCGCGCCGGGGAGACGTTCGTCATCCCGCGGGGGCTCATGCACTTCCAGTTCAACGTCGGCGAGGAGGACGCCGCCATGGTCGTGTCGTTCAACAGCCAGAACCCCGGCATCATCTTCGTGCCGCTCACGCTGTTCGGGTCCTCTCCGCCGATCCCGACGCCCGTGCTCGCCAAGGCGCTCCGGGTGGACGCCAGTGTCGTCGATCTCATCAAGTCCAAGTTCGCCGGTGGGTACTGAGACTGAGAGCCAGAATCTGCTACTAGCGCATGCACCGCTGTGCACCGTCAGTGGCTTTGCGTTGGCGGATTGATTTCTCCATACGAAATGCATGCATGGGTGACGTCATGACGATCAGCAACAATTTGATACGCCAGGGAAATAATATAATAATATAATGTCGATGTGTCAGAGCACGTATAATAAGCTATGGCTAAGATTCAGTCGTATAATATGTAATAAGTAAAGATTATTGCCTCGATATATGTTCACTGCCTAGTCGGGGTTAAAATGTATTTGCTCATTTTCCATGTAATAATAACAATGAAACTATATTGTGTTCTTTTTCAGTGTGTTTCATTAAAAATTAAGAAAATAATAATGGTTAAGTTGCTTACGGTGGAATTTGGCCTCCAATTGTGAGTTTGGAAAGTAGAAAGTCAGCATAATAAGTGCAGCTATTACTCTAGTAGTAAGGTTTGTTCCATAAAGGAATATTACACACGTGGGTGTGCTCAATGTCAACCTCAATTAGGTTTATGCTAAGGCCCTATTTGACTACAAGAAATTTGACTATCTTTGATGATGAGTAATCACCACAAAGTACATATAACTTTGTCATATAAGCATAATAGCACAAAAAAAATTGTGTCATGAGGATCACCGTGTAACCAATGTCACACTATCCCAGTTTTCGATATCACTGCCGGTTCAAAATCCGACAGTGATGTGGGTTGACATCACTGTCGGTTCTTATGAACCGACACTCATGTGGTTTTTAGAAAATCCAAAAAAAAAACAGGCCAAAAAATAAGGATTTTTTTTTTAATTTCGGGAGAGGCCCCATTGGACAGCCACACGATCGAGCATCACGAAAATCACACGCTTTGTGGCCACCGGCGCTCGAACCCCTGATCTCCTGCTTTGTGTCTTCAGCCCCCAACCACTCCACTAGCAAGTTGTTTGTGTCTGAATAAGATTTCCGTTCTAGCCATTTTATGTCTATCTGATTTTGAAATAAGTATTTGGGACCCTAACGAATTCAAATGAAAAAGTTATCAACTACAAAGTTTTATAACTTTTTGAGATCTAGAACTTTTATTTTGGTACTTTCTCCATCCGAGGTCGTTTACAAAATTTGAATTTCAAATTTGAGAAATTCAAACGTAGTTTTCCATGACAAGATGATTTCAAATCAAAAAGTTATCAACTATAAAGTTTCATAACTTTTTGAGATCTACAACTTTTGTTTTTTCTATTTGTCCATCCGAGGTCATTTAAAAAATTCAAATTTCAAATTTTTAGAAATTCAAACATAGTTTTTCTTGACAAGATGATTTCAAATCAAAAAGTTGTCAACTATAAAGTTTCATAACTTTTTGGGATCTACAACTTTTATTTTGGTAGTTTCTCCATCAGAGGTCATTTACAAAATTTGAATTTCAAATTTTAGAAATTCAAACGTAGTTTTCCTTGGCAAGATTATTTCAAATAAAAAAGTTGTCAACTACAGAGTTTCATAACTTTCCGAGATCTACAACTTTTATTTTGGTCATTTGATCATTTATTCATCCGATATAGTGGTAGTAACATTATTCACAAATATAAAATATCCCTCTTATAGTTTATGAAACTATAAGAGTGATACATAAATTTTGTTAACAATGTCACTGTCACTTTATCGGATGAAGAAAATGACCAAAATAAAAGTTGTAGGTCTTGATAAGTTCTACAACTTCTATGTTCATGACTTTTTCAGTTAAATCATTTAGTATTCAAAAATGACGTTTGAAGTTGCCATTTTTTTAAATTCAAAATTCAAATAGATAAAACACAATCACATGAAAAAGATGGATAAAATAATAGCTGTAAGAACACAATAAATTGATAGAGCATGATTTTATAATTTTTTAGGAAAAAAATCATCAATTTTGAAGTTAGTACGAGGGAGAAAGATTGGTTACAAATTTTAGCCAGAGATTAAAAAGAGAAATCAAAGTTCTTCAACAATTTTAAAATTTAATTTCAAATAGCATTTTGAACTAGTAAATAATTTCGAATGAAAAAAATTGGCAACTACAAAGTTGCATAACTTTTCAATATCTACAACTTTTGTTTTGGGCGTTTCTCCATCCGATGTCGTTTGAAAAATTCAAATTTTTAATTTGAGAAATTGAACGTAATTTTCGTTAGATAGATGATTTCAAATAAAAATATTTGGACATCCAAACGATTTCACATTAAAAAATTTTAAACTACAAAGTTGTAGATCTCATCGAGTACTATAACTTTGATATAAATTTCATTTTAATCGGACATCATATGAGAAACTTATGAAGTTTTCTTGCAGCATATCACTGTTTTTAAAGCTACGAACTGACAGTGATAGTATCAGTGTCGGTTCTTGGTTAAAACCGACAGTGATAACCCAATATCACTGTCAGTTCTTGGCTAAAACCGACAGTAATATGAACCGACAGTGAAGACCCGAATATCAGTGTAGGTTGATCCTATTACTACCGGTTTTAGCTAAAAACCAGCAGTGATGGACTATCATTGTCGGTTTCTTAAAATCCAACACTGATAAGGCCGACAGTGATGTCCAATTCTATAGCAGTGTCATAAAATGGTATTACGACATTATATACAAAATTGTCGAAGAAAGTAACACTGTCATAAAATTGGTAGGCTTCTGAGGGGTTTCAGCTTTGGTTTCTCTGACTCCTTAGGTGAAACCCTGCCAAATACTAACTCAAGAAACAACTCCGTGAGAGAATCTGCATAGTGGACAAGTTGTTTTTGTACTACAAGAATGCAAAAAACATGGCTTCTTCGACTTCTCTCGACACATTACTCCTTTTGTTTTGAAATAGAGTTAATTGCATAAGAGATCCTTGAACTTATCACGGGATGTCACTTAGGCCTCTGAACTTTGAAAATACATTTCTAAGTACCTAAACTTGTTAAATGATATACCGTTGGTCCATACTTGACACACATAGGCATTTTATCTGACGTGGCCTTGCTACGTGGCGGAAAAAATATGCACCGAATGCCCTAAAACATGATATCTTAAACTTCATTGATTCAAAAACTTTAGAAAAATGGTGGGAGTATATTATACCCCTATTTACGAGCTTTTCTTATAGCTGTTTTCTTATGTGGCTCCTAAACTGCAAGTAAATTCTCTATCATCTGAGCGTTATGTCTGTATGGAGAGTGATGTGTTGATTAACGAGAAACTACTAGCAGGTGGCGTGAATTTGCACGTGGAACAAGAGCACAAAGGTGCGTAGCCAACTGCAGTACTCCTGCAGTGTCGAGAAATGAGAGTTTCTGTCTGCATGCAGAAAATCAGAAATGTTGCCGCCCCTTAGCAGCCGTATGACCTTGACTACTGAGTAGTGACACAGTTCAGATTCTTTTGTCTCTTGGAGAGATTTTGTGGCACGAAAGAAAACCATTTTTAGATAAAAAAATATTTAGTTCGACGAAAGATATCAGGATATAGCTCGCGTTCAGAGTATGTACATTGGTGTTAGCTGCTTGGACTCCACTCATCCTTAATAAATATAGAGAAAAACTATGATGCCCCAATCTCTCAGTGGCTGGCTTGGCGTTCATTTGTCAAGAGTGGTTTGAAAAAATATTTTGTTTTCCAGATCAATGCCTCTCCTTTTGATGTTCATTTTAAGGCAAACTATTTTGTGCCAGCCTCCAGAGGAACTGGTGTGGATCGTTGCAGCTCATCTCTCAATCCATTCATATAATAATTAGCTCTTCACTATTAACATATGGCCCACTTTCTTCTCTCACAAAGTAGTTTTTGATTCTTATACATAAGCTGACAGTTACCCCTAATGCAATGGCCTAAAAGCGTTGCAATATATCAAAAATGGTTGCGATAGACAAAATTGCAACACTTCTTTTTCGTTGGCGGGCGTTCCTATAGCAACCGTGGCAAAAGGTTTGCCCAACCGACTCATTTTGGTGTTGCAAAAGGTTTTCCCCTATTGCAACACAAAGGAGTGTTGTTGCAACGCCATATAGTATTGCAACCCATAGTACAGGCAACCATCGTTGGTGTTGCAATAGTTACTATTGCAACACACCCGATGTTGCCAGAAATACCTATTGCCACGTATCCAAAGCGTGGCAATAGGTGCAATAGCAATGATATTGGGTGTTGCAATAGACCTTATTGCCATACATCAATAGCATTGCAATAGATGGACCATCTATTGCCACGCTATCTCGGTGCTTGCTATAGGTGGAACCGTCTATTGCCACGATAAATATTTGGTTGCTAGAGGTAGCCTCTCTATTGCAACGATCAATACTGGTTGCTATAGGTGGGACCGTCTATTGCCACGGTAAATATTTGTTTGCTAGAGGTAGCCTCTCTATTGCAACACTAAACATTGTGGTTGCTATAGGTGCCTCCGTCTATTGCCACAGTAAATGTTTGGTTGCTAGAGGTTGCCTCTTTATTGCAACAATCAATACTGATTGCTATTGTTGGACCCTCTATTGTCACGCTAACTATTGTGTTGCTACAGTTTGGAGACTCTATTGCAACGCCCACTATTCCGTTGGTATGATGTTTTTGCAACACCGTTTGTTTGTTGCTATATCATGTATTGCAACGCCAAATTATTTTGTCGATAGTCCATATTGCAACGCTCTGTTTGCTTCAAACAACAATTGCATGCCGAACAATATATGATGAAAGAAGCATTTAGATATCCATTAATCCAAAATATGCTTTGTCCGTACAACTCATTAATGAAACCACATCCAATGTCAAACTTAGTTGATAACACACGCACAACAACTGAAACACATAAGGTACCTAACGCACAGTAGCTACTTTGAACAATTCAAAATATAATAAGCTATGTGTAGCACTGTAGCAAAGGTTGGCTTGACATTGACCGTCCATCAGTTGTGTGCTCCACTCAAACTCTATCTTGCTCCTGAAACAATCATTAACATTGGTATATTCAGTAAATAGAAACTTAGTATTTAGCTAAGTATCATTTCACTTTACAGTAACAGGAACTAGCCAACTGAATCTGATTCAGAAATATTCATAGTTAGTGGAGTCAAAAATTACCTGTGCTTTGCCAGCTTGTTGATTTCTTTTGAATAATGCTCATTTCTTAGCCGCAGCATCCCTCAGTGCTTTAGTAGTAGTAAAACTAACTATTGTATCCCCTCCTTTGTTTTGGCCAGTTTGAGTCTTATTCACAGCACTATTTCTAGTTGTGCGACCATTACTTGTACCTGCCACTATTGTAGCTTCGAGTTATGTTTGTGGTGGGATGCTATCTTGGTTTTCCTGCAAATCAATAGATGGAGGGAAAATTATGCCTCATACTAAGGACTATCACATGACAACATTAAACACTCTTCAGTTCTCAAACTACATGCTGATGTGATATTTCTTCATTTTCTGTATTTACATTTTCTTCATCCATGTTTGTTGTAGCAGCAACCTCTGCATTTTGTCCCCCATCTTTGTTAGCCTACATTTCAATTTTGGTCAGAAAAATCATGAGTGGAGTTTGAAACTACGAAAATGATGCATGGTTTGCAGCCGACTATTACCTGTTGTATTGATGCTTGTACATGTGTTGCTTGCATCATTGCCATAAACTCTTGCCTAAGAGCTTCTCTATCGGCCTCCCTTGCCTTCATCATTTGTTCCATCTGACGCCTATGTTCTTCCCTTTCGGCTTCCCTTTCAGTCTCTTGAGATTCTAATCTCTCTTGTAGCTTTGAAAATGCTTCGGCTAGTGCCGATTCCTGAAGCACTTGTACTGGTAATCCTCAGACAGTAGTTGCCTTCTAGTTAGGTATTTTGTCAAGTATCCATTAGCATAGATCTTGGTTGATTTGTAGTTTCTTGTTTCCTGATAGGCTGACTGGAAAATCTGATTTTGCTCCACGTCTGAGATGATGAGTGCTTCTCCATCTGTTTCCCTCTCTAAAATTTTGCTGCATGCATTATCCTAACAAAGGAGGACAATTGAAGTAGTTAATTGAAAATGATTTTGTAGGCGGTCACTTTGCATCAGTTAATAAGGTTTGTACAAATTGTTATATACTCACATAGATATCCCTAGATTCTTGGCTTGTCCATTGCCCATTCTTACTGTGCATGATCATGAAAAGCTCCAAATCATTTGGCTCATCACCAGTTATTGGGTCCCTCTAATTAGGCAAGAATGTAACAAATTAGTGATATTTCAAAAGGTAAGGAAGCATGGTCATGTGCTTCTGAAGTTATTACCTTCTCAAAGCCACACTGAGAAAAAGTCTTTGATCCTACCTGATGGTGTACCTTTACATTCTACCAATTCCGAGAATTCTTGCAACTAACCCTCTGCACAAGGAGTTGATTATAAAAAAAATATTGCAATATACCGAAACATAGCCTTTATTTCATCAAGTGCAAATGGCAAGAATAAAGTAAAGGTCATCAAACCTAAAAACTTGTCTTGCCAAAATACAAAACTAGATAGTGCCATTCAACAATGTCCAACTCTTCTAGCTTATGTCTCATTCTCTCCTCATAGGTGGTGTACGCCCTGTACGTAGCACTTAATGTTGCTCGCCATCCTTTGTAACGCTCATTAGCGATGGTCCATATTTTTTTCCTGTTTTCTTTGTTATTCTCAATGTCCCACTTATGTTGTTCAACATATAAAACATAAATTCTAGGTCACTTCTTAACTAATTTGGTAACAAAACTGTGTATGCTAGCAAAAACAAATCAGAAACTTACCATCATATCAGATACTATTGAATATTTGACATCTTGGTGGATATCCTTCCATGTTCTCACCCCAATGAGTGGTGCTTTTTTCCTCATGTACACTACTATTTCATTAGTAAATGTGCATGCGTTCTCACCTACAGCTCCTCCACGTGTAGAGAATTGGACTTTAAGCTTCTGACTGCCCTGCTTGGATCTCTTGTGGCTGGTTGCCGATCCTTTTATAGTACCTCGTGCCTTCCTCTTTTGGGAGTCTTGTCCATCAAAATAATATACAGTGCAAGAGATTAAACAAAATCATTTACATAGGGAAAACTGAACTGAACATCAAAATAAAATCATAATAAGCATCACTTACTATCTCCCTATGTTTTCTCATGCCGAGCATGTGATGGCTGGTTCAGAGGTGGTGTTGGATTGCTATCTTGACTTGAATTTAGTAAATCTATCTAATTTGTAGGGTTGTCATATGCACCTGCAGATAATAGATCACAAGTGTAAACTATAAATGTATTGTGAAGGACTAATAATAAGTTGGTTGACATTTTGGGAAAAGAAGGTATATATTACTAATTTGATCTAGTTGTCCTTGCACCCTTAACCATTGTTTGTAAGTCTTGACTGTGTCATCCCTGTATATATCTTCAAAATCTATGAAAGCCATGCTGCTATTAGTGATCTGGCCACTACAATATAATATAATATAATAATTCATAATAGGGCAGCAACATAACTTACCCATGCCTTGGCCCTGTCTATGCATATTATTAAGCCACACCTTGTAATCATCAAGTGACTCATCTATGGAATGTTCACTATTTGATGCCACAGTTCTTGGCAATTTAATGGGTGCTATGTCCATAGTTCGCTCTGTTATTTGATCCCTTGACAATACTAATCTGACCTCCCTCTCCTCTGCATTACTTGATATCATTGCATTTGCATCGACATCATATTCGATCTCGTTTAGTGTTGCTACAGAGTTACCACTTCTCCTCTTGTAGTACAAGTAGTCCCTGGTACCATACCCCAAATTTGATTTCATTGTTATTAAGTTACCAAACATGAGGTCGTCCCTGGCTTTTGTATACTAAGCAAATTGTTGTCCTCCCGGTGCCCCCTTGCAAGTGAAAGAAACAGTCCATGTTTGTTCCGAGCTATCACAGAATGTAATGAGAAACATAAGCACACCCAAAACAATATTTAAAGAAGGAACAACTTGAGAATGGCAAACAATAATGTGTCCTTCATATTATTGAAGCATCTCACTACCGTTTATTGAAGGATCTCACTATTATTGAAGTAATTTATCGAATTCTAAATCATTGCAGTAGCATCCAGATAGACATTGTGCCATTACCTGTCGTCGTCCTGGGTGGAACGCCAGAGGTTTTCTTGTGATTGGCTACCATCACCTCCATCTTCATTGACAGGAGGTGTTGCCGTCCTGGACGAAGGTGTTTGAAAAAGCGACATCATCGCCCTGGGTTTGGACAATGAAGCAGGTGTTGGCGTGTTGAACGTAGGTGACGTCGATTGAGTCTCCATTGATGCAATCTACAGTCCAGCTACATTGAACAAGTTAACTACATAGACACACAGGTACATGCATTACTCTTTCGTAAGTGAAAAGTGAATAGATCAATGCCCCTAGGGTTGACGTAACTCTGACGAAGAGGAACTCTAGGAGTCCTTGAGGTTTGAGCACCGGTGGTGGGGAGGCACGTCACGACGGCCTCTGGGTGTGGCCTGTCCTGCACCAACGCCCCTCCAATGATGACGCGACGACGAAGACAAGCGGCAGCGGCGGGTGTAGATCGGGAACCGAGTTGGAGGAGGGAAAGGAAAGAATTGGAGGAGATAGGCAGGATAATGAGGAAGTGGGGAGGTTAAGATTCGTTTTGTTCGCATAATGGGTGGGGTATTAGGCGGTAAATGGCTGTATGCGGGCGCCAAGCCAATTTTTGGCAAAAATTACCAAAAAATAAGTGGAAAAAGGGTGTGCCACTGACATGAGGGACCCACTTGTCGGCGCCGGGTTCATGGTGTTCGTCTTTTTTATTTTGATTCATTGTAAAAACATTAAACGTGTTTAGATTTCGCATTTGTTGTCCAAATCAGGTGATTCTTTTTTTCCAATTTCTCGGAAAACTTTTTCCTTTCACGTGGTTTTATTTGCATTGTGTTACTCGACCCCTTGTATTAACATTTTGCCATTTGCTTTACTATTTATGTACTCTACAATGAACAGACCTTTTTTGAATGTGTCCAAGGTACTAGGGGCTTATGAATAGGCAAGTTGGAATCTTGTTTGATCAAAGTGTATCATATATATGGCATATCATATAGGTGTATCATGTTCAATGTCACCTTCTTTGCCTTGAGGTGATTTCATGTGGGAGCTAAGACAATGTTTTAGTGCAAATTGGTAATCGATGTCCTCAAGGACAGGATTTATCACACAAACCATCTTTTTGCAGCGTGACATCTTTACCTAGGTTTGGGTTCATGACACCAAGATACACTTATCTTTGTATTTGTATTTGTGATAAACCAAGCTAGTGATATACACTTACCTTTGTATCTGCGATAGCATCGACTCCCTCATGCACATTGTGTTAGGACTTAAGAAAATATATATTGGAATTGTATAAACCTAAATTGGCAAAAAATTAGGACTAAAAAACTTGTAA
This sequence comes from Miscanthus floridulus, assembly GCF_019320115.1. Taxonomy (NCBI): domain Eukaryota; kingdom Viridiplantae; phylum Streptophyta; class Magnoliopsida; order Poales; family Poaceae; genus Miscanthus; species Miscanthus floridulus. Next base: position 24,515,660 of record NC_089581.1, read on the forward strand.
ATTAAAAATGAAGGAATATAAATTGAAAGAAAATGCAAAAAAATGTGTTAGGTGTATCATATATATGGCATATCATATAGGTGTATCATGTTCAATGTCACCTTCTTTGCCTTGAGGTGATTTCATGTGAGAGCTAAGACAATGTTTTAGTGCAAATTGTTAATCGATGTCCTCAAGGACAGGATTTATCGCACAAACCATCTTTTTGCAGCGTGACATCTTTACCTAGGTTTGGGTTCATGACACCAAGATACACTTATCTTTGTATTTGTATTTGTGATAAACCAAGCTAGTGATATACACTTACCTTTGTATTTGTGATAGCATCCACTCCCTTATGCACATTGTGTTAGGACTTAAGAAAATATATATTGGAATTGTATAAACCTAAATTGGCAAAAAATTAGGACTAAAAACTTGTAAATTAAAAATGAAGGAATATAAATTGAAAGAAAATACAAAAAATGTGTTGCATCCCTGAATCGAACCGAAGCCTACAAGTTCTAGAGCATCGGACAGACCATTAAGCTATCACCTGATTTTGGTAAGTTTGAAGGAATTTATTCCATTGAGTGATTATCTATCTCTGCTTTGCACGTAGGCCCTTCAACTCCCCGGCCACGCTGGTCACACAGTTCCCATGAGTCCATCGGCTGCTTGCGCCGGTTCCTAACGCAGGTGCGCTCCGTCTTCTAAGGGGTGTGAGTTATTGCACCGTTAGTTCCACCCACCGACACGCCTATATAAGCCCGACCCCCATGCATATTCGGCTACCATTGCACCACTGTGCGTCAAGAAAGCGAAGCACCCTTCCCATGCACACCTTGCCCTAGCCCTCAAACCACCGCCACAATGCCTCACCGCTTGAAGACAACATGGGAGATGCTAAACCTGTCGTCCTCACATCGCCCCCCGAATGCCTCTGTCGACGTCGTCGTCTGAGTCAGACCTTGAGGTGAACCTCGAGGATGATCCGGACCATGAGACCACATCAGAGGAGGAATCGGAACCTCTTCCAGTGGAGGAGGTCGTCTTCAGCTCATTGGAGATGGCTCGGAAGGAGGAGGACCGGCGCCTCCACACCATCACGTAGAAGGAGACCGATGACTGCATCCTGAAGCGCATCGTCGAGATCTCCAATGAGAAGGAGTGCCACCGTGAGGAGGAGGAGGAGGAGCACCGCCTCCAAGAGGAGGAGTGGCGTCTCGCAATGGACGCGGAATGGTGCTGGCACAGGGTTGAGCAGAAGAAGCATGAAGAGGAGCACCGGCAGCAGGGGGACGATGCATGTGGCAGCACCAGCAGTAATTAGTAGCACTAGTGATTAATCTATGTCTTAGGTTGATGTAATAATTTAATGGTGCTAAAAAAAACCATGTCGTCGAATCCTTTGTTTGATCATCGTCACCTTGGGTTGATACTTGCATTGCATGACCTCGTTTTATTTGCTTACATATTGGATGTTGCATTGTATGACCTTGTTTTGCTTACATCGTCCCTTGGATTGGTACTGTATGTGGTGATGCATCTTGGTCGTTGACTCATTATCACGAAGACCATATTATATGATATGCTACGTATCGGAGATCGAGGGGCCAACAGGACTGTTGCTCTTCTAGATAATACCATGTTGCAGCATGTCTGTCACTTGACGCTCAATCTTAGTTTTCAATATTGGAGCATAGCGATACGACCTTATGAAGACTGGGTTGGCACCTTCAATAAGTGGAATAGAGTTATCACATGAAGACACACCAGTAGCTGATGTAGAAGTACACAATGACGCACCAACACCAGCTGATGTAGAAGTAGACAACGAATCCACACCACATGAAGTTGGAGTAGACAACGAAGAAGGCGCACCGAGTGATGACGACCATGGTGTCACTAATTTGGTTAGATCCCTAATCAGAGGTGCTATACATGGAGAGATAAGAGATACTGATGACAATGAACAGCCAAATGAACATGCGAAGATATTCTTCAAATTATTACAGGAGGCAGAAAAGAAATTGTATCCAGGTTCCGAGAATGCTACTAAGGTCTCTTTTATTGTGGAACTTTTCCAGGTTAAGTGCTTGTATGGTATTAGTAACAGAGCATTGGAGGGGGTACTTAATTTGTTCATAAGGTTTTTTCCTAAAGGCCACTATGTCCTGCACACAATGGAGAAAGTGCAAAGGGTGGTTCGAGATCTAGGCTTGGACTACGTAAAGATACATGCCTGTGAGAAGGATTGTGTGTTATTTTGGAAGGAAAACACAAATCTAGATACATGCCCCAAATGTGGCGAGTCTAGGTGGAAAACGACTGACGATGGTGCTCACAAGGATGTTGTGGATGGTGATGCTGATACAACAAACAAGAATCATGTCCCACTTAAAATCCTACGGTACTTTCCTCTTACTCCTCGGCTATGAAGATTATATATGACAAAGAGCACATCATCACAAATGCGATGGCATAAGGAAGGATTGGTCGATGATGGCAAAATGTGTCACCCTACTGACTCGAAGGCATGTAAGCATGTGGATAACAAGTATGGTTGGTTTGCAAAGGAAGCTTGTAATATTAGGCTAGGTCTTGCTTCTGATGTCTTCAACCCCTTTGGCATGCAAAATGTTACATACACCACATGGCCTGTTATCCTCATCCCTTACAATTTTGCCCCCTTAGTTGTTTGAGAAACAACCTTATTGGATTATGTCGATGTTGATTCCTGGTCCAAAATCTCCTAGAATGAGTATTGATGTCTATTTGAAGCCCCTCATTGATGAGCTGAAGGATCTTTGGGAAAAGAGAATTGATACATGGGATGACAAGGTAAAGAAGAATTTTAAACTACATGCTATTCTGCTTTGGACAATTAATGACTTTCCTGCATATGCAATGCTTTTTGGTTGGAGCACAAAAGGCAAATTTGCATGTCCATACTGCCACAAGGATATAGATTATTTGTGGTTGAGATTTGGAAAAAAACACTGCTACATGGGACATCATCGTTTTTTATCGTCGGACCATCCTTGGCGCATGAACAAGATGAGCTTCAACAATGAGGTGGAAACCAGGGAGGCTCCAGTACCACTGTCTGGTCAATAGGTATTGGACCAGTATGAAACTTTTGATCAAGTGATATTCGGAAAGGCGACATCAAAAAAGAGGAAGCATGATGAAGATAAAAGATGGCACAATTGGAGGAAGAAGAGTATTTTTTTTGAGCTCCCTTACTGGTCTTCTATGCTCATAAGGCATAATTTGGATGTGATGTACATTGAGAAAAACATATGCGAGAGCATATTGGGTACTTTGCTTGAAATTGAAGGTAAATGTAAGGACAACGAGAAGACCCGACTTGACATGGAATAGCTAGGGATAAGGCAAGATCAGCACCCTGTCATTGACAATGAAATTATACCTTGCCACCAGCCTTGTACTTTTTAGATAAAGCTGACAAGAAAAGTTTATGCCAATTTCTACATGGAGCGAAGATGCTTGATGGGTTTAGCTCCAATATAAGGAGATGTGTTGATGGAAATGCATGTAAGGTGTCTGGACTAAAAACACATGACTACCATATTATTCTACAAAAATTATTACCCTTAGTCGTCAGAAAGATTTTGCCCAAAGAAGTTGTCATGCCATTGATTTAGCTTAGTAGGTTCTTTAGTGCACTTTGTTCGAAGGAGCTAGTGGAAGAAGATCTTGACAAACTTAGCAGTTCAATTAAAGAGACTCATTGCCGGCTTAAGATGGTATTCCCACCTGCATTTTTTGATAGCTTGATTCATTTGCCGGTTCATCTAGCTGAAGAGGCTAAACTTGGAGGGCCCATGTGTTATAGATGGATGTATCCAGTTGAGAGGTATCTACGTACTATTAAAGGCTATGTGAGAAACAAGGCACACCCAGAAGGTTCAATAGTCGAGGGATACATAGCCGAGGAGTGCCTTACATTTTGTTCTAGATTCTTGGATGTCAACACCAAGCTGAATCGCTCTGATCGTCATGAAAGTACAATAGTGAATGAGCCGCCATCTGGTCTGAGCGTATTTGGATAAATGGATTACAAGAGGATAGGACAGACTACCGAGATATTTGGTGCAGATGAGGTTTGGAAGATGAGGCACTACATAATTAGTAACTATGATGAAGCCAGACCATGGGTCGAGTAAGTTGCAATATACCATCATTAATTAATGTACTTTTTGTTTCTGGCATCAACTAATTAATTAATTGGCTATTTCAATGTAGTAAGCACATGGAAGAACTAAAAAATAGTATAAGGAATCTTAATAAACGACACGAGGAGCACTTTGTAAGGTGGTTCGAGGGCAAGGTTAGTTCTATTTTTAAAATTTTTATTCCATGTGATGGTTAGAACGATGTACTTATTAACTGGCATTTGTTTTCAAACTGTGTTTGCAGATCACCAAACTATACGAGAAAGGTGAAGCAAGTGAACTTATGTATGCCCTTTCTCAAGGACTGGACCATCAAGCTCGTGTGTTCAATAGATGCTACATCAATAGCTGGCTATTTTGAACGACTACCATTGAGAGAAACCTCATCACACAAAATAGTGGTGTGCTTATGAGGGGTGATGGTACTACTAGCAACATGACCTGGTATGGAGTGATTATAAGAATGATCTCACTCGAGTTCCCTGCACAAAAAGAAGTTTTATTGTTTCAGTGTGATTGGTATGATGTGCTGGCTGCCAGTACCAGTAGAAGTAGAGGATATAGTAGGGATAAATATGGTGTTATCAATATCGATACTTCTAGGTTTAGATATTCAAATGAACCTTACATTCTGGCAACACGGCTTGGTGGTGGTCTCCGTCGAAGCCCGCAAAAAGCTTGTGTGGTGCTCCAGAGAAGACCTTTGTGAGGGGCATTATGCTCGCCCCGCGGGAGCTGTGAAGAGCAACTCTAGTTGACCATGTCATTGAGCTACCCTCACTTTTAGGGTAGGTTCTTGCGGTGCCCGACGTGCAGGCTTGGCGGATGATGCCAATTAGCCACCGAACCACCAAGTGAGCGATCGACACAACAGGGACGTAGCGTGTTGGCAAGCACGTGAACCTTGGGAGAAAAATCATCATGTCAACCTTGTTCTTCCCGTTGGTTTGCATCATCATTATACAAGCTTGTAATTACTTTTATATACATTGTGCTTGTGTAGTTGCTCTTGTAACTAGTTAGCTTGTGTAGCTTACTAGTTACCTTCTTGCTTGTGTAGCATAGAAGTAGCTCCCTTGCGTGGCTAATTAGGTTTGTGTAACCTTGTTAGTCACTTTGCTTAGTTTGTGTAGCTAAGTATTTGTGCTCTCTAATTTGGCATTGGTTGCCTTATTATTGAGCATTGCTAGTGAGCTTAGTTGGCTTTGTGTTTTTGCTTACTAGCATGTGTAGGAGCTCCCTTGTTGCTTAAAGTACTAGTGGCATAGGTTTGTGTGACCTTGCTCCTAGAATTGGTTAGGTGAGCTCTAGCTAGCCTAGAACCTTTGTTGCTTAATTTGTATCTTTGGAAGGTGCTAGAGAACATAGATAGAGGGGTGTAGTCTTGGCTAGACCGATAGTTCTAATTCCGCACTTGTTTCGGTTAGCCGACGTGATTAATTTTAGAAATAACTATTCACCCCCCCTCTAGTCTGCCATCTCGACCCTACACCGAGGCACATTGACCGCGTCCACGCGAGGACCTTGGCCCAAAACGTGCCATTCACACTTTTTAAAGCCTCCCAAAAATCCAATTCAATGCTTCAATTGCTAAACAACCTATTCTATACTCGAGAGGGCATGTTAGGCTACTAAGCCCTTGTTTAGTTGGACTCCAAAATCCAAAAAGTTGCTACAGTACCTATCACATCGAATGTTTGCGGCCCGTGCATGGAGCATTAAATGTAGACGAAAAGAAAAACTAATTACACAGTTTGGTGGGAAATTACGAGACGAACGTTTTAAGCCTAATTAGTCAATGTTTGGACACTATTTGCCAAATAAAAATGAAGGTGCTACAGTAGCCCCAAAATCCAAATTTCGCGAACTAAACAAGGGCTAAAACAAGCCCTAATAGCCCATCACTTCTTAACCCGATCGCTCTACAAAAATTGCCAAACTTAGCCTCATCAAACCCTTTTTTGACTTAAGAAATTTGACCAAGTCTTGATCGGTTTCGCGCCAAATTGAATTCCCCAACCTATTAGACTAGTTAGCTAGTGAGTTCATTATTCGACCATTGGTATTTCATCGTCATCTACAAGATTTGTACTACAAACTTTATTAAAGTTTCGTATATGCGTTCTATAGCATTTTTGCTTAATAAAAAGTGATTAAAACCCTAAGTGGTATAACTTGACTATGAAGTGTAACTTTCGTTTCATGTTTTTGATGATCGTTTCAAGTTACCGAAATTGATCTACCCTTTATATTACATGCATTAACACATAACCATGATGTTCATGACATGCTTTAACAAAAGATTTATAGTGTAACACCGAGGGTGTTACAAATCTACCCCTCTAAAACAAAATCTCATCCCGAGATTTTATGTGTCTAATGTAGGAAATTAGATAAGAATTACATTTCAATACAGACAACGGTGAACCAAAAAGAAGATGGGGTAATGCTTCAAGATATAGTCCTCTTGTTCCCACATGGCTTCATCCTCTGAGTGGTTTTGCCACTGAACTTTGTAGAATCTTACCACATTGTTCCTTGTCACTCTTTCTTTTTTATCTAGGATCTTGACAGGATGCTCAATATAAGTCAAGTCAGGCTAGAGGGGAAGTCCTTCAATTTCTATAACTTCATCAGGGACCCACAAACATATCTTCAACTGGGACATGTAAAACACATTTTTGTAACGCTGATAAAATATCTAGGAGCTGGAGACGATAAGCAACCAGGCCACACTGCCTCACAATGTTGTAAGGACCCATATATCGAGGAGCTAGCTTGCCATGGACACCAAACCGATGCACCCCTCTCATAGGAGACACCTTGAGGTACACATAATCCCCAACTGCAAACTGCAAAGGGCTTCTTCTCTTGTCCGCATAAGCTTTCTATCGGCTCTAAGCTGCCTTCAAATGACTCTAAATAATACTGACTTGCTCTCGAGCTTCTTTGATAAAATTAGGCCCAAAATATCCACGGTCTCCCACTTCAACCTAGTTAAGTGGTGTCCTATATTTCTTTCCATATAGAGCTTCAAAGAGTGCCATACAAATGCTTTCTTGATAGCTATTGTTGTAGGAAAGCTTAGCTAATTTGAAGCATTCGTCCTACTTCTCAGGAAAAGAAATGGCACAAGCTCTCAACATATCTTCTAGTACCTAGTTTACCCTTTCGGTTTGGCTATCAGTCTGTGGATGGTAGGCTAAACTTTGGAGGAGGCTAGTACCAAGGCACTCCTAGAGTTGCTCCCAAAAGCGGAAGAGAAAGATGGACTCTCTATCAGAGACGATAGTGAGAGGGGCTCCATGCAGGGTCACAATCTGGTCAAAATACAGCTTGGCATACTATCTAGCTGAATATGTAGAATCAACTAGGAGAAAGTGAGCTGACTTGGTAAGGCGATCCACAATGACCCAAATAGAGTTATAACCCTTAGATGTGCGGGGTAAACCCACAATGAAATCTATGGAAATATCTTCCTATTTCCAAATAGGAATAGGCAAGGGCTGCAAATATCCCAGCGTACGCATGTGGTTTGCCTTAACTCTCCCACAAGTGTCGCACTCTGTGACATACTTGGTGATGTCCTGCTTCATATTGGACCACCAATATAAGTGGCACAAATCATGGTACATCTTGTTACTACCAGCATGGATAGACAATTTGGAATGATGAGCTTCATTCAAAATCTTCCTTCTCAGCTCCTCATTTGATGGAACCACCAATCTATTTTTATACCTCACTACACCTTGCTCATCAATACTAAACTGAGGACCACGCCCTTCGGCAATTAATTTCTTGATGTGAGAAATTTCTAAAGTGTCTTACCTTTGCTCTATGATAATCTGCTCAAGTAACTCTGAGACTAAGGCAATGTGAGCTAGCACCTCAGCATGGTTGAGAGACAAAGGTGCTTCTTCAATCTGATATGATTTCCATCTCAAAGCATCAGCTACCACATTGGCCTTTCTGGGAGGTAATGTACCTCCAAGTTATAATCCTTGATCAATTCCAACCATCTTCTTTGCCTCATATTTAACTCAGACTGAGTGAAGATATATTTGAGGCTCTTGTGATCTATAAAAATGTGTACTTTGTTGCCCAACAAATAATGCCTCCAAATTTTTAGAGCGTGGACCACAGTAGCCAGCTCTAAATCATGGGTGGGGTAATTCATTTCATGGTTTTTCAGTTAGCATGAAGCATAAGCTATCACACGCCCATCCTACATAAGAACACATCCCAACCCTATCTTCGAGGCATCACAATATACGTCAAAAGGTCTATCAATATCTGGTTGGGCAAGAACAGGAGCAGTGGTAAGAGATTTCTTCAAAGATTGGAAAGCTTCTTCACAAGTCGGGCTTCACACAAACTTGGCATCTTTCTGGAGCAGCTTGGTCATCGGCTGAGCTATCTTAGAGAAGTATAGAAGTCCAATGGGTCGGGCCAGCCCGGCATGGCCCAATGGGGTTTAGGCCAGCACGGCACTTCGTGCCTACTAGGCCATGCCAAGGCGGGCACCATGCCTGACCTATGGCCCAAGCATGGCCTGCTGGGCCATTTATCGCTAGTGAATTTGCCCTTAGGGCCCTTAACACAAACGAGGAGATGGAGGGGGCATCTATGTCTATGGCATAGAGGTGGGAGGGGAAGGGAGTTAGGAGCGCGGTGCTCTGGATCTCTGCCCAAACGCGCCCACTGGGTCTCTGTAGCCCATGGAACCCCTCATCATTGTGGCCATCGGAGTGGAGGCAGGGAGGGGGCATTCGCATGGGGGCACGGCATTGATGCCAGTGCATGAGGGCCGAGGGGAGGGAGGGGCGTCCCATGTGGCCCCAGTAGCGTGTCCGAGGCCTAGATCTAGGACCATACGCGAGGGATGCGGAGGGGAGAAGCTATAGCCTACGGCACTGCATGAGTGATGCCAGAGGGGGAGAGGCTACTATGTCACGCTTGTGGGAGCCAGGAGGAATGCGGAGAGGGAGAGGCTATGGCATCACGCCTGTGGGATAGATGTGGAGGGAGCTACGACATTGCACCTATGGGAGCTTGCGGAGGGGGGATGGGAAGGGAGTTAGGGTCTTAGGGATCAGGGGGTGGGTGGGGGTGGGCCGATTAAGGGAGCAGGCTATCCTTGGGTAGGGGAGGAGGAGTGGGGAGGAGGAGGGGGGAGGCCAGGCCACTACTGGGCCGACCGTCAAAGGCTAGGCCATGCCACGCCAGCCCACGGGCCTAAGCAGCGGCCTAGGCACGGCCTACTCCCTTGGGCCTGACCAGCCCGAGCCCGCTGATCATCGGGCCGTGCCATGCTTGGTCCGGGCCAAAATTGCATGCTTCATGTCGAGCCACCATGCCTTAGGCTGTATAGACATTTATATGGAGAAGTCAGGAATGAAGCGCTGATAGTATCCAGTAAGACCAAGGAACTAACAAATCTGATGCACTGATTTTGGAGAATTCTAATTTAGCACATCTTGCACCTTGCTTGGTTCTATAGAGATACCATCAGGTGTCAGGACATGTCCCAAAAACTACACTCGATCTAACCAAAACTCACACTTGCTAAGTTTGGCATACAACTTGTGTTCCTTTAATTGAGTCAGTTCTATCCGAAGGTGTTGGGCATGCTCTACCTTGTTCTTGGAATATATCAAGATATCATCAATGAATACGACCACAAACTTATTCAACTCTGGCATAAAGACTGAGTTCATAAGATACATGAAGAATGCAGGAGCATTGGTGAGACCAAAAGACATGACTAGGTATTCATACAACCCATACCTAGTAGAAAAAGTTGTCTTTGGTATATCTTGTGGTCTAATCTTGATTTGATGATTGCCTGAATGAAGATCAATCTTGGAGAACACCTTGGCACCAGCTAGTTGATCGAACAAAGTATCAATACGAGGTAAAGGATACTTGTTCTTAACAGTTATTGCATTGAGAGGGCGGTAATCCACACACATCCATAGAGTGCCATCTTTCTTCTTCACAAAAATGGCTGGACAACCCCATGGTGAAGAGCTAGGATGGATGAATCCCTTTTCCAACAACTCTTCTAATTGTTTCTTCATTTCAGCCAATTCCTTTAGGGCCATACGGTACAGGCATTGGGAGATAGGAGCTATGCCATGCTCTAACTCAATGGAGAACTCCACATCTCTATCCGGTGGCAACCCAGGTAGATCTTCAGGAAAGACATCCAGAAACTCGCAGATCACAGAAATAGAGGCAAGATCAGGAGAAGCTTTAGCATGAGCAGCAATAGGTAAGGCTAGATCTGAGGGCATAAGAAGAGACATCCTATCCTCAGAAGAAGGGATTCATAACTCAACAACTCGCTGCTTCAGATCCAAGACTACCCTATATACACGCAACCAGTTTATTTCCAAAATTGCATCAATGCCTTGCCCATGCAGCACCATGAACTAGGACGGTAAGTGTGAGTGGCTAATACTAAGCCCGCTGCACCTGTCCGAGTATTAACGCACAACTATGCACCCAGAGTACTAATTCTATAGGCAAAAGCTATAGCCATAAGAGGTATATTGTGTCAGTGTGCAAATCCCATGCTCATGAATAAATGTGATGCACCAGAATCAAACAACACATAAGCTGGATGGGAATCAATGGTGAACATACCAGCCATCACTAGTTTATTTTGCAATATTTCCTCAGCCTCTGTGAAATTAACCTGTCCAGATCAGCTCACTGGCACTTTCTTCTCTATAATTGTCCGCTTGATCAGGCGGGAGTTAGCTGAGGGCTGAGCAGACTGAGTAGGCTAGTTTTGCGGGCACTCCCGGGCATAGTGGCCTTTCTTGCCACACTTGAAACAAGCACCAGGCTTGTTCCCCTACCCCTGATGAGGTGGGACCTGCTGTCCCTAAGGCTGCTGATGTTGCACTTACTGAGTAGGTGCATGATACTGAGTGGAAAGAGCCTAAAAGGTCTGCTGAGGTTGTCGAAATGAATGCCCACCCAAAGACTGATAGGGCACTCGCCTAACAACCTATACTTTCTACGCCTAGGGGTGGCTAGAAGACCTAGTAGCCACCTACTTGTGCTTCCATTCTACCTATGAGTCACGCTGCAATTCCTCCATGGCAATAGCAGCATTCATCATCGCCCTAAAGGTCTGGTAATTTCTTATATATAACTACTTCTGCAAGATGCAAGAGAGGCCATGACAGAAATGGTCCCTCTTCTTCTCATCCATATCAACATGAGTCCCAACATACTATGACAAGTGATTGAACTTGTTGACATAGTCCATCACGGACATGCTTCCTTGCCGAAGGTTCAGAAACTCTATCAACTTCCCGTTTAGAATACCAATAGAAATATAATACTCTCTAAAGGCCATAGTGAACTCCTGCCAGGTCACCCGGTGATCCACCAGCTGCATGGCATGAAATGTGTCCCACCATGCACTAGCAGATCCCAACAGCTATTGTGCTGTAAAGCACACTTTCTGCTACTCAGTTACAGTGAGAAGCAGAAACTTTTGCTCCAGGATACGAAGCCAGTGCTCTGCATCTAGAGGCGTAGCCGTCAGTGTGAATGTGGGTGGGTGCATCTTTAAGAAATCCTAATAAGAGCAGGGTCCCTCAGAACCACGGGCACCACCTCCATTCCCACCATTGCCTCCGTGGCCTCCACGGTCAAAACCACTGATAGCCTATGCCAACAGCTCCATGGCATGGGCTAACTCGCAATGAGTAGCCAACATCTCCGCCATTATCTCCACATGAGTCATCGGAGGTGGTAGTGGTGGAGGAGGAGGAGCCAAAAGTGGAGCCTCATGGCTCTCCCCGTTGTCGTTCCCATTGCCCCGGCCACTTTCACCTTATCCTTCATCAAGACCGTGGCCCGCTCCAGCACTGGTGCTCCCACGACCGGACCTCAAGTTCATATAAAAATAGATAGGAACCATCCATTTAGGACAACCCTCTAGATCAGGAATAAGATACTAGAGAAATGATAAGACATTTATCAAAGCATTCTTTTAGTTATCCGATCAATTTACTAATCCAAATTATACATGTAGGGGAATTTAGTTTTAAGTAAGGTTCCCTTATCATGATACATGCATCGGCCTATACGCTCACTCAAGCAGGAATATAGCGGCACTCATAAAATGTTTGGCACATCGCACACTCACTTTCCACTTTACTAACGATTCTTACATAGTGTAAGTCAGTGTACCTACAGAAAACTGATTAGATAAAACCAGTGTCGCTATCCTAGATAGACCATATTGCTAAGGCTTATACTTATTTAGATAATTTTATCACATCCTACTTTTCACAAACTTTTGTTGGTCAAATTTTTAGGTTTTGGAAAAGAGTGATGAAACTCATAACTCATAATTGGCTCTGGTACCCATTATGGTAGAACCATCCAAAAATAACGCACTTACGAAGGCGCTCGTCTACCGCTAGACACTAAGCACCCCAAGAGCGAGCTACATCAGGCAGATTCTATCGAGCACACCCCAAGAGAGAGCCTGAATCATCCACATTTCCCTACAGGATCCAATAATGATAACAAGTTTATATTGCTTAGTCCATTTCATACATCTAGAGTTCTTAGAAATATATTATTATAGTACCAAATTCAGAGTGTGGAAATTTAACAACGAAATGAAAAGAAACATCTATCGATAATATACATGGATCTGTCTATGCCCACCAGAAGAATCCTTCACGTAATAGCTACTCCTCAAGCAGTGCCTGCAACAGGGGTAAATAAACCCTAAGTACACAATGTACTCGCAAGACTTATCCGACTAGTGGGAATAATTTCCTGACTCCAAGTAATATGATAAGCTTTATGGTTTGTTGGGTTCCTTTTTGTAGAAAGCAATACTAATAGTGAACCCTTATGTATGTTAATCATTAGCATTCATGATTAGTTCATTATCTAACCATTCTATGTAAGCATCTATTCTACTTTCAAACAAGAGTTGAGCAAACAGTTCCATTTCACCATCTTTCCTCTTTCAGTTCTTACTACGGTGCTAGAGTGTACACAAGCCATACTGAATCACTCAGTGATTCATGAATCAATGTGCCTAGCTGGGTACCCCAAAACACATGCCCCGCTTGTACCCCAGGCACAAGTAGGACCAACCTGCCACTCTCCTATCATGGGGTCTAGGTTCCCGTCCAAACTTGGACTCCAAGCCCCCGCTCCTGAATCCTAGACTCAGTGCGGTGCTTAGACCTCCACCATCCCCGCCTCTAATCAGTCGGTCCGAAAAGAGCCAGAACCCATGATAAGAGATTAACAAGTCTTCCCTACACCCATACCGCCATACCCAAATATGTGCTTGGGATAATAAGTCTGTGACTTGCCTAGAGTCCATTGCAACAGTCGGTCCTTAACCGACACAGACAGAGAAAAAGTGTAACCAAGCTATGCCCCATTGGTCACAGGATATAACCTCTTACACCCACCAATACCCAGACCATATCCCTACCCGGTCCCTATTTTTCCTTTCCACCATTTTATCATGAGTGATCTTAATAATCACCTATTGTGAGTAACAGAAAGTTACTCATGCTACCAAAATCTTAAGCATAGCAGCTACTCGACCTATACCAGTAGGACTCATAGGTAGGTATATCTATGCATGTAGTTTCCATAAAATGCATGTAACATAAATGCACATCATATATATATATATATATATATATATATATATTTAGTGATCATTCAAAATAAGGGTTATGCATTGGGACTTGACTTGGACAGGCGATGCATCAACAAAGTTAGCAACTGATGGCTCTGAGGCTCCCTCCTGAATGAGAATCTCCTTCTCATACTCTTCAATGATCTCCTCATACTCCTATTGGCCTACAGGCATGAACTCTACCAACTCGTTATCTACATGCATGAAATGATAATGCAACACTTAGTAATACGGCAACAACAACTCTTAAAATAAAATACAGCTATCAAGCTACTAACCTAGCTCTACCGACTAAGATGCTAAGTTACCTATTGTTACCACCAATAGGTATGAAACATTGCATGTATTATCCTAGCAACTAAAGGCATTCCTATTCTTAATATTGATTTACTCTATATATGATAAAACAAGGAGTACTAGCTACTCTATTTATCAATCTACTCTATGGCTACAAAAATTACGATGAGCACATAATAATCTAATGCACCTATAGTAAAAATTATATGACTAAAGCTATCACCAATTTGCCATAAAAATTTCTACAAATATCAAGCTAAATAATACTAAGCGTTCCTAAACGAATTAATGATTCTACCATTATCACAGATAACTATAACCTAACTACACCAACAGATAAATAACATTTTTGTGAACCTAACAAATTTTATTTCACCATTTTTAGACACCTACAAAATTTACTATAGTTTTACAAGGATCAGCTCAAAACTAAATTGAATAAACATTTACTAATTCCCTAGAAAAATAAAAAACCAGAATCCATTCGCGCGGCCCATCATGGCTCGGCCCACACCCGCACAGTGCGCGTGCACACGTGACCCACCGGTGTGGCCCACGCGGGTATGCGGCCCATCCACGCGGTAACGGCCTACGACACGGAGGCCCACGTGCGCCGTCCTTTTTGCGAAAACACCCTCAATCTAACTGCTATTCCCCTAACCCCAACGTGCCCTATTCCTACAGTCTAGACTTAAGCGATTTAGCCCTCAGCACAAACCATCTTTACCATGACCAAGTCCTTGGGCCACCGTGCGTGCACCGGCATGGCGGTGCTGGCACTGAGCGGTCATGCTGGCCAACTGGGACCCGCTCTAACCAAACTAGTGAGCCGAACAACACCAACGACCCTAGAGCCTACCTTAGCCGAAGCTACAGGGGCGACGGAGCTCGTGGCAATGGTGGCCACGGCATGCGGCCATGCACGACGGCGACACGACCATGTTGGCCACCCTAAACCACCATAGTGAGAGATAGCTAGCCCTAAAGCACCACTAGCGTACCCCTGTTGCTGCTGTGGGGGAAATTTGGCTGGGGATTTCCTAAACCGAGCTGGCCACATGCGATGGTGAGATGCGGCGACGCACTGTGGTGACACCATCGCATCAGTGACCACGGTGGGCTAGTAGCGGCTAGGCTAAGGTGCGCGGGGGGTGGAGGGGATCAAGGCAAAGACATGGTGCCATGGAATTGGATGGAGGTGGACGTGCGAGGCTAATTGAGGTGAGCATCGCCGTTCGGCCTTAAGATGGCCGATGGGGAAGAAGACTCCAAATTGGACCTCTACGGCGCATGGCTGTAGTAGTGGCAATCATGATGCATAGCTAGGTTACTACTCCACCATCTGGCGCACTCAATTGCTTGGATTAGACTAGACGCTGCGAGCTCACTTAGGTGCGGCTCGGTGGCACCGGCGCAACACCATTAAAGGCGGAGGTAAATGGGGACGCAGCGTGGTGCTTGCCACTCAATAGAAGAGGACAAGGGCACACACAGGAGGCTATGTGTGCATGTATGAGGTTGACATGGCTCACATGGCCGTAGCTCCTTAATTGGCAAACCAACGACGACACGACCATGTGCCGGTGCAGCAGGCGCGTGTAGCTGCAGCAGTGGTGACGTGACGCAAGCAGCACGGGTGCACATGATGTGATGACGCGACACAGAAAAAATGTGCATGTATTGTGCCACGATGGTGATGGTGTGAGGCAGCATAGTGATGGGACAACGGTGGTCCATGGCGTGGCGATGACAACGCGAGGCAGCGGACCAGCCAAAGCGACTGGCCCACGATGGCAACAACAAGGACAATGCAGGGCAGAGCAGCTAGGCCAGCACGGTGGCACATGTACGAGCATGCGTGCACGCATGCATCAGGCAGCCGACGTGGCGATGCTGAGTGCCGAGGCACAGTGACCGCGTCCACGCGAGGAACTTGGCCCAAAACATGCCATGCACGCTTTTAAAGCATCCCAAAAATCCAATTCGATGCTTCAATTGCTAAATCATCTATTCTATACTCGAGAGGGCATGTTAGGCTACTAAAACAAGCCCTAATACCCCATCACTTCTTAACTCGATCGCTCTACAAAAATTGCCAAACTTAGCCTCGTCAAACCCTTTTCTGACAAGAAATTTGACCAAGTCTTTATCGGTTTCGCGTCAAATTCAATTCCCCAACCTATTAGACCAGTTAGCTAGTGAGTTCATTATTTGACCATAGGTATTTCATTGTCATCTACAAGATTTGTACTACAAACTTTATTAAAGTTCCGTATATGCATTCTATAGCATTTTTGCTTAATAAAAATTGATAAAAACCCTAAGTGGTACAACTTGACTATGAAATATAACTTTCGTTTCGTGTTTCTGATGATCATTTCAAGTTACCGAAATTGATCTACCCTTTATATTGCATGAATTAACACATAACCATGATGCTCATGACATGCTTTAACAAAAGATTTATAGTGTAACACTGAGGGTGTTACATCCACACACAAGATTCAGCTCTAGCATCCACCTATCACCTATAACAGGGGAAATGAAACCCTGAGTACTCAATTGTACTCAGCAAGACTTACCCGACAGGAGGAAATAAAATACTCAAAGATATGCATGGCTATCTGGCTTGTGGGTTTATTGCATCTGTAGGAAGCATTACTAAAAGTGTGTCCTTATATTCATTTTATTAGCAGTCATGATTAGTTCATTAACTAACCATTCTATGTAAGCATCTGTGCTAATTTCAAGCAGGTGGTAAGCAATAATACCATTTTACCATCTTTCATATTCTAGTTCTTACTATGGTGCTAGACTATAGATAAGTCATATCAGATTACCCGGTGATTCATGAACCAATGTATCCCAGCTGGGTACCCTGAAACACACGCCCTGCTTGTACCATAGGCACAAGCAAGACCAACCCACTACCCTCCTATCATGGGGTCCAGGTACCCATCCAAACTTGGACTCCAAGCTTTTGCTCCTGAGTCCTAGACTCAGTGCGGTGCTTAAACCTCCACCATCCCCGCCTCCAATCAGTCGGTCCGAAAAGAGTCAGAACCCATAACAAGAGAGCAATGAGCCTTCCCACACCCATACACAAGTATGTGTTTAGGATAATAAGTCTGTGACCTGACTACCATCCATTGCAACGCCCAGTCCTTAACTGACATAGGCGAAACAAGTGAAACCCAAGCCTCGCTCGAATGACAAACCAAGTCCAGATCCAAAGTACCATTCCGCCTGGTCTCTAATTATCATTCATATATATTTTCAGGTGATAATAATATAATAGCAACAATAATATATTTCCTATCCCTCGCGAGTGATAGGCAATCACTCGACTTCTATCGGAGTCCTGTAGCATAGCAATCTACACGATCATGTCATACTAGTAAAACTCATAGGATAAGGATATATATATGTGCAAGCATAAATATATATGCAAGTGGGTTTCATTCAACTCCTTAAACTTAATGCACAAGCATAAATTAAAGTTCAGAATAATAGGGGTTATGCACTGGGGCTTGTCTGGGTAACATATAACCAAAAGTTAATATTTCATCTTTGTGACATGATCCATAGCACCATCTTTCCAACTACCCAGTTGGTTCCACGATCCACCATCATTCCTATTATGATATGCATAAATGCAATGCATGCTTAAGTCAAACAGGCATACATAAAGATACTTACAAGCACAAAAGGGCAAGCAACACGTCATCGCGGTTAAACTAGGGTATAAAACGTTCTAGATTCAACTCTCATCTTCTCCCAAATGACTTTCTTGTGACTTAATTATTATCAAACCATCACAAGCTTTTAAAATGACCACTTTGCATTTAAACATACAAGCGAGAGCTACCATAACATACCAAGCACACTTCTACATATTAAACAAAGTAAAGCAACACTTTGCTTAGTCACCATATAGCACAAAGCAGTACACCAGTACATAAACATGTTGCAAACACAAGGTGAAATATACACTAAAGATAATTGCTTAACTAAGCATAACGATTAAATAAAACCGTGACGGTTTGAACATAAATCTAGGAGATGAAAGTTTTATGGATGAAACATCTCAACTAAACATAGCTAATGTGTGAGTATCATAATTTTCGAACGAGCAATTTAATTACTACAACATAATCAAGATCTAATTGCAATTAAGCATATGCCACATGATAAATCAATAACTCAGTAATTAAGCATCCACTAAACATGAAACTTTTACCATAGCACAAACACATCCACACTAGTCTACCATAAAAATTTCACTACATTTGGACTAATACAACATGCTTTATTAAATAAACATAAAGGCTAGATTACACCTACACCAAAAACTTCAAACTAAAGCACATGACATAATATATCTACTGCATAGAGCTAGTCACAAGGATTCCAAAACATATTTATTTTCCTTTTTATGATTTTTCTACTAATTACTATAATTTTCCAAAATTTCAGCCAAATTAATCATAAAAGAAAAAGAAAAGCCTAATAGGACAAACACTTTGCGCTAACGCCCCTGGGATTTCATTAAACCAACCAGCAGTACAACACACACTATGCATCACTATTCATATGAGTCACAGATTTGCATTGGGAACCCTGGAAAAGTTTCTATTCTCACTCTCGTCCTTCTTCTCCCTTTGATACAGAGCAGAGGAGGGGAACAGAATCGGCTGCCGATTCCGGCCATAGGGCGACTAGCCGGCAGTGAGGGCGAGCTGCACGGCGCATGACAAGGCGGCGTTCGGCTGCACCCACGCCAGGCCCTAGCCCGACCTATAGTAGCCCGTGGTGGCCTGACCACGGCAGCTGGCGGCTGCCGGCGGACACGACAGGCGGCAACGGCGCTGCGACGTCAGAGGAGGCTGGGGAACCGAGGTGCAGGTTGCATGCGGTAGAGGCAAGGATGAAGGTGAGCATGGCTCAGGCAAGGAAAGGCCGTGGAGGCTCAGCCTGGCACAGCCGGTGGTGTCCCAGCCACGCGCGCGACGACCGCAGCGGGCGGTAGTGCTCCGGCAGGGCTGAGCAGCTAGGGATGGCGAGGGAGAGGTGAAGGAGTCCTCATCCGAGGTAGAGGGGGAGCACACAGAGGGGATGGCCGGTGGCAGCTCGAGCTCTATGGCACTCGGCCATGGCGCGTGCATGGCGAAAAGAGAGCGAGGGAGAGCAGAGAGCAAGCGAGAGGGAGAGCGCTAGGGGAAGTAGGCAGCAGCGGCTCGGTTCTCGCGCGTGCGTTGGACAAGGCGAGGTAGGTGAGATGAGCGGTCGTGAACACGCGCGATCGGCAACGACACTTTTGTTTTCATTTTCATTTTCATTCATCTATTTTTTTAAGTTCTAAACCTGATTAACTCTCACCAACAATTATTTCATGCGATACCTCATATTTCATACTAAACCATGGAAACAAAATACTAAAGCACTATTTAATTATTTTGCACGAAACAATTAGCCAAAAGTAATATTTTTAAATGTAACTTCAGGTTTTTGCCGTTGACACGAAAAAGCTGATTTTAACTCTAAATTCAATTTTTTAGCTAGCAAAGCACAGTTAACAATATTCGTTCTCCAAAACCAAAGTTGTATTTTCCTCTACCCAACTCATACTTTAATTTTTATTTAAACCTCAACACATGTTCTATATTATTTTTGCTCTATAAAAATTGTTTTTCAAACCAAACCATTATTTTATCAACACCATTGGGAACTAGGTTTTTCCATTTTCATTCCTTTTCCTACTAATTTTAAACTAACAAACATCACATCAACACTCGAAACAAGAATACTAACACACTCATGACGTTCTTACCTTGCTGAAGCCATAATTTTTCTACCCACATTATATATCATTTTAGCTCTCAAAAAAATCATTTTTCAAGCTAACTTTATATATTTTCAAACAGGCTAAAGCACTAAAGTTTGTTACTCGACATTTTAAATGCAACAAAAACACATTCTTTGAATTTTATTTAAGTACTATATACAAGTCGTATTGTATTCTTGATTATAAAAATTGCTTACGTGCCAATGTTTAGAACTACTTATTCTCCTCTACGCGTTAGGATTTTTCATTAACACATATAGGCATTTATGTAACTAACTCACTATATTGATAGATCTATCTCTCAGGCCATAATCTCAGTGCTTAGCGAGCTCGTAACACCAGGAGTGTTACATTCATTATATTCGAGCATTAGATTTTTTATGTCGTGGCTCCCGTTCTTCTTCTCTTAGTTCTTTAGGCTCAATTTTTTTCTACCCTCGGATCATTTCCCTTTGGATTTTGGATGTGTTGCTGGATCCCTTTGGGCTTTGGAATTAGCATGTATTGTGTTTTGAACTCTCTTTTCTCTCTTAATTGAAAGACAGAGTTCCTATTTGGTTTTGTTAAAAAAAAAGGCCAACACTACACAACCTAACTCCATCTAGCTGTATCGACCAGGCACTCTAGCTTCATCTCTCTCGCTTGGATCCAAAGCTGAACCACGGAGTTGATTCTAGCCAGCAGATCTGTGACCGAGGTGACCTCAAGATTAAACAATCTCGTGTTCCGTTCTTTCCAGATGCACCAAGTGATCAAGGCAAACAGTGAGTCAAATCCTTCCTGAGAGGCCCCATCCAGTTGCTCCCTAGAGTTCGCCACCAATGCTAGAGGGAGTTACCTTGGTTCATGTTTGCCATCGGTTAGTTTGCTAAGAGCACACAACACCAGAACCAAATTTGGGCTAAGAAGAAGCAGACAATGAACAAATTGAACATGTACTCACTAGTTTCCTATTATTGGTCGCATAGAAGGCAATTCTAATGTGTTTTCAGCCTTTGGCGTTGAAAGCATCTAGGCCCTTAGTTGGGTTTCGATGATTACTAACGATACGAGATTACTATAACTAACATGTATTTTGTAGAGACAATTTGAGTTAGATCATGGTAATGGAAATTGATTGGGCAATCATGGTTGCCATACCCCTGTCGATGGGAATCGTTTTGGTTTTCAAATGATGGACGACAAGGTTAAGGGCGGACTAGTTCTAAGTGTCGTTTGGTGTTGGAGAGATACTTAGAGTAGTTTAGAACTTTGTTTTTCCTTTGGTCGTACTATTAAAGAGGGTATGGACTAGTAGCTTGACCTAGATGAGTCTAGTGGGTTAGGTGTGGTGCACACTTGTCAAACCTAGCACTAGGTAGCTCAGGAATAGCCCTAAGATCAATTGGAGTCAACTTCATTCACATAGGATTTCGAGTTGGAAGTGAATGGAGGGTCAAATGACTGACCGGACACTGGTCTGGTCGTGACCGGACGCTGAATGGTGAGTCTGGTCAGTTCATTTGATCAACTGCAGTCGTCTGGTACTGACCGGACGCTGAGTGGAGGAGCACTGAATGCTAGGGTGCCTATGTCCGATCCACTCCAGAGAGGTTCTAGAGAGGCTTTTTCTTAACCGGATGCGTTCGGTGTGTGCTGACCGAACGCTGGTCTGAGTCCAGTCAATCAACTACAGTCGTCTGGTACTGACCGGACACTGAGTGCAGGAGCACCGGATGCTAGGGTGCCTGCGTCCGATCGACTCTAGAGAGGTTCTAGAGAGGCTTTTTCTTGACCGGACGCGTCCGGTTGGTGCTGACTGGACGCTGGTCAGAGTCCGGTCAGAGCTTAACGGCTCTCTCTGACACAATGGCGGGTACAACTGACCGAAGCGTCTGCTCACCTTGACCAGAGCGCCCGATCAACCCGTAGAGTGCTGACTCAGCCTCCAAACATTATGTTTTGAATGAGGTGGTACAAATACTTACTCCACTCGTCCATAGGAGATCTCTTGCCCATTTGTTCAGCTGAGAAACACATTTAGAGTGCAAGGGAGAGCAATAGCCTAGTGAGGTGATTGAGATTTGATAATCCGAGATTAAGGACCTCATTAATGCATCGGGAGTAGCAAGTGTGCATCCACCCTTCTCATTAGGCTTGTCTTGGTCAAGTGAGAGTTTGTGCTTGTTACTCTTGGTGATCGCCATCACCTAGATGGCTCGATGGTGATTGGGAGCTTGGTGATCATCTGATGGAGCTTGTGGATGACCCAAGTCAAGTTATGAGCGGTTGTGGGCGATTCACCGCGATGGAGTGTCAAAGAATCAGCTCATAGAGAGCACTTGATCCTTGCGCGGATCAAGGGGGAGCTACACCCTTACGCGGGTGCTCCAACGAGGACTAGTGGGGAGTGGCAACTCTCCGATACCTCAGGAAAACATCACAGTGTTTCTTTCCCTCTCTTTATTTTGAGCATTTACATTTGAGCAATTCATTTCATGTCTTTACATTCCTAGAATTGCCATGCTAGAGTAGGATTGGAACCTAGCATGCAAAACTTTTGTGCGGGAAAACAATAGAAATACATTTTAGGCACAAGGGGTGAAATGAGCTAAGTGTAGGACTTAAGTATTGCAAAAAAATAGAATTAGCCCAATTCATCCTTCCTCTTGGGCATCTTGATCCTTTCAGACGTAATCTCCTATCAATTGCCCAATGACGGCGTTTGAATGTCAGCCATAGGAACAACTTCATCCGCAATGGACTTCATGAATTCTAGATCAGTTTAAGGTCATTGGATCAAGTTGCACCCAAATGCAGGGCCCATCGTAGAGTCAAGATGGCAGACTAGAGAGAGGTGAGTAGTCCATTCCAAAATCTAATTGCGTTGGCTAACCAAAACAAATATGGAATTAAAACTATCGATCTAGCCAAGACTACACCTCTCTATCTAAATTCACAAGCACCTTAAAAGGATCCTAATAAGTCAACAAAGGTGTCGGGCTAGCTAGAGCTCACCTAATCAATTTTAGAACAAGGTCACACAAACATATGCACTAGTACTTCAAACAACCGGGAAACTCCTACACAACTAGTAAGCAAAAGCACAAAGCTACTAAACTCATTAGCAATGCTCAATAACAAGGTTGCACAAGCCAAATTAGAGAGCACAAAAACTTAGCTACACAAACTAAGCAATGTGACTAACAAGGTTACTCAAACCAAATTAGCCACGCAAGGGAGCTACTTCTATGCTACACAAGCTAGAAGGTAACTAGCTAGCTACACAAGCAAACTAATTACAAGAGCAACTACACAAGCACACATATATGAAATGAAATACAAGCTTGTGTAATGAGGATGCAAACCAACGAGAAGAAAAGGATGACACGATGATTTTATCCTGAGGTACACGTGCTTGCCAACACGCTAGTCCCCGTTGTGTCGATTGCTCACTTGGTGATTCAGCAGCTAATTAGCATCACCCACCAAGCCCGCACATCGGGCACCGCAAAAACCTACCCCAAAAGTGAGGGTAGCTCAATGACACGCTCAACTAGAGTTGCTCTTTATGATCCCCATGGGGTGAGCACAATCCTCCTCCGGAGCACCGCACAATCTTCTCGCGTGCTTCAATGGAGTCACAAGCCACCAAGCCATCTAGGAGGTGGCAACCTCCAAGAGTAACAAGCACCATCGGCTTACAACTCGATCACCTGGTGCCACTCAATGCAACCTCACGATGCAATCGCACTAGAATAACTCACTAGCTCTTGATTCACAATCTAGCAAGCACAAATGAGTTGGAGGGCTCCCAAGCACTCTCAAGCATGGACACAAAGTCCCCCTAGGTGCTCAACCTCAGCCATGGCTGAGACACTCCTCTATTTATAACCCCATGGCTCAAAAGAGTCGTTGCCCCTTCACTAGGCGAAACTCGAGGAGACCGAACGAGCCGGTCAGGGTGATCGAACGCACCACCCTAGTGTTCGGTCATAGATCGTCGTCCACATGGCGCCCGCGTTTGACCATGGCCTCCTAATCCCAACGGTCGGCAATGTGCGCCAACAGTCAAAAGAACAACTAGACGCACTGCTGGCCCCGACCTAACGCTCCAAGCACGTTCGATCACACGTTCGCCCGTGTTGCTGAGACACTAACCGGACACGCTACTCTAGCACCTGACGCTGCGCCACCACCAAGTTAGGTCAACTCCAGAGAGGGTCCAGAGCTAGCAAAACACGACCGGACATGTCAGATCCACCATGACTAGACGCAACACCCGAGTCTGGTCCTTTTTTTCTTGCCACATGTCACTGCCAGTCCTCACGCCATAACGTCAGCGTACATCAGCCCTCATCGGATGCACCCCCTGTGTGTCCGGTCACTTTTCTTTCTTAGTGTTTGGTCACTCGATCGAGGTAATGCCACCATGCGCCAACTGACTGGACGCGCCCGGCAGAGTTCGGTCCTACCGAGGCCAGCGTCCGGTCACCTCCAATAACCTCTTTTCGCCTTCTTTTCTTCACCAACTTCTTCTCCTTTGCAAAAGTACCAACACCACCAAGTGTACAACAACTTGTGCAAGTGTGTTAGCTTTTCACAAATATTTTTACCAAAGCAGTTAGCCACTCAACTTGGCACGCCACTCGATCCTAGTAACGATGCAAAGATAGATCACTCAAGTGGCACTAGATGACCGATATGCAAACAAGTTTGCCCCTCTTGATAGTACGACCATCTATCCGAAACCCGGTCATAAACTTCCCTATAGACCTATGACTAGTGAAATGAAATGTCCTATAGGTTATACCTTTGCCTTAAGCATTCCATTCCATCTCCTCCAATGTCGATGCAACACATGCACCAACCATATCACAAACGATATGATCCACTTCATATCATCACATGACCTTGTTGGTTCATCGATCTTGACTTCACTTGCTCTTCACCATTGAAAGATCCTAATATGGCTAGAGGAGAGGTGAATAGCCTATTAAAAATCTACAAACCAACTAGAGCAATTTGATTAGTGTAACAAATAGTGAAATGCAAACTTGCTCTAGCTTTACAAGGGTTGCAAGCCACCTATCCAACAATTCTTGTTACTATGATCACTAGACACTCAATTTGCTAAGTCACTACTTAATAAGAGCTCTCACATTTGCTACACTAAAGAGCTCCACTAGATGAAATCAAAACAACAAAGTCAGTTCTCAATTCTAACTACACTAAAGAGCTTGCTACAACTAGTTTGCAAGAATATAAATGAGTGAGTAGGGTGATTATACCGCTATGTAGAGGAGTGAACCAATCACAAGAGATAACCAATTTTCTCCTAAGGTTCACGTGGTTGCCAACACGCTACATCCCCATTGTGTCGACTAACACTTGGTAGTTTGGTGGCTAAGAGGTGTTGCATGAACCTCGTCCACACAATTGGACACCGCAAGAACCTATCCACAAGTGAGGTAACTCAATGACACAAGCAATTCACTAGGGTTACCTTTTAGCGCTCCATCGGGGAAGGTACAAGTCCCCTCACAATCACCAGAGATGGCCACAAACAATCACCAACTCGTGCCAATTCTCCTCCGCTACTCCAAGCCATCTAGATGGTGGCAACCACCAAGAGCAACAAGTGAATCCCACAGCGAAACACGAATACCAAGTGCTTCTAGATGCAATCACTCAAGCAATGCACTTGGATTCTCTCCCAATCTCACAAAGATGATGAATCAATTATAGAGATGAGTGGGAGGGCTTTGGCTAAGCTCACAAGGTTGCTATGTCAATGCAAATGGCCAAGAGAGTGAGCTTGAGCCAGCCATGGGGCTTCAATAGAGAGCCCTCACGAATAGAGCTGCTGGCTCTCTGATCCCTGAAAAGTCAGGGCGATTGGATGCACCGGTTAGATCGACTAGACATAGAACCCCAGTGTCTGATCAAGCGATGCACGCCACGTGGCCCCTGCTTCAAATGTTGATCGTCTGATCTCAACGGTCAACAGTGCACTTAAGTTGTGACCAGATGCACTACTCAAAGTGACCGGACACAGGACCCTAGCATCCGATTATTTCTAGTAAGGTTCCACTCATGACCGGACATGTCTGGTCACCACCGACCGAACTCGCCCAGCATCCGATCACTCACTGTATCCTCTGTGCTCCACCATAGGTCCATAGCAGCATGACCGGAGCTAAACAGTGTTCAGCCTACGTCCGGTCACCTACGTCCGGTCAAGAGACTGAGAGTACCATCTTCTTTTGTAATTGACTGGACGCTGCTCCCCAATGTCCGGTCACTACGTGACTAGCGTCCGGTGCACTCTGTGAAACCCTATCTTTTCTGTATAGGGCGCCGTTGGGCTCCTCACTACTCTAAACACGGGTGTACTAGATGCTAGACCTCAGCATCCGGTCGCGTGATGCACACCATGTGTCTCCTCTCTTCAAATACTGAGCGCCTGATCCCAATGGTTAAGTGATGACCGGGCGCACTGCTGCGAAGTGACCAGACACTGTGATGTAGACTAGGCCCGATCTTCCAAAAGGTATGATAGCGTTGATTGGTGGAGACTCGACGTTCACGATCTAGGCTTTGAACCAAGATTGATTCGGACCCCCACAACCGTTACACCACTGCTCCGTTGGTTATCAACCACGCGAACGCGATTGACCTCGCCGAGAAGGCTTTCCTGCAAGCGAATTGAGAACACAAGCAAGGACGGGATGAACGCAATCTGAAATTGCAAATAAATATGAGGCTTATGATAATGAGAAGGGGTTCAAGTCTTTATTCAAAAGGACTAATCGCCATAGGTGAACAAGATCAAGAACTGGGGCCCTGGTTCATAGCAAGCGGCCTTGGTGGCGACAGTTGCAGCAAAACAACGTCTGTTTCATGAGGAAATCAAGAACTAAACAAAACTCAAACCCTAAGGAGAGCGACAGCTAGTATTTATAGTCTTGGGCGTCACCCCCCTGGACACGGCCCCTAATGGGCCCAAACACGATACACGGTCCAACGGACCAAAAGACGGTGTTGCAGCACCCTGATAGATTCTAGATGCTGACTTGTTTCGATGATTCCCGTTGATTACAAAGGCCTTTTGATGTGAAACCAATTGGGTTGGTTTCCTTATCCAATTAGCTTTCCATCCATATGTGGATCGTCAAAAATGGAGTCCGGATGCGTCCTGGGTGACCAGTTTAAGCCAGATTGATCCTAGAACCTAAGACAGACTCGAACTTGAGTTGCTTTGGGCCTCCACCTCGGGGACTCGAACTGAATTAGCCTTGGATCTCCTTCTTGACTTGGAAACCCTTGCTGGCATCCTACCCCTCTATGCCATGCACCAAACATGGACATATGCATGGGTGTCATGTCCTCATCACGCTAGACCTCAGCATCCGGTCATTTCCAGTAAGGTTCCATTCGCGCAAAATCATGACCGAACGCGTCCGGTCATGCTTGACCGGATTCACCCAGCGTCTAGTCACTCAATGTCTCCTCTATGCGCCACCACGTCAGCATACGTCAGTAGTGACCGGACGCACCCTAATAGCGTCCGGTCACTCTTCGCGCTAGCGTCCGATCACAAGACCAAGACACGTGCTTACTGCTGCTACTGACCGGACGCAGGACCCCAGCGTTCGGTCACTGCACCACCAGCGTCCGGTCACTCTGTGAACCCCTATCTTTTCTATATAGGGCACCGGTGAAGTTTCCAACCCTTGCTCAAATATGCCAACCACCAAGTGTATCACCTTGTGCACATGTGTTAGCATATTTTCACAAATACTTTCAAGGGTGTTAGCACTCCACTAGATCCTAAATGCATATGCAATGAGTTAGAGCATCTAGTGGCACTTTGATAACTGCATTTCAATACGAGTTTCACCCCTCTTAATAGTATGGCTATCTAACCTAAATGTGATCACACTCGCTAAGTGTCTTGAACACCAAAACAAAATGGCTCCTACTATTTATACCTTTGCCTTGAGCCTTTTGTTTTTCTCTTTCTTCTTTTCCAAGTTCAAGCATTTGATCATCACCATGCCATCACCATCGTCATGATCTTCGCCATTGCTTCATCACTTGGAGTAGTGCTACCTATCTCATAATCACTTTGATAAACTAGGTTAGCACTTAGGGTTTCATCAATTAACCAAAACCAAACTAGAGCTTTCAATCTCCCCCTTTTTGGTAATTGATGACAACCCTTTCACAAAGATATGAGTTGAAATTTATTTGAATCCATGTTGCTTGCCCAAGCATATTTACCATGTGTAAAGGATATGGATAAGTTTCATGAATTCCAAATGGTAGCAATTGCTCCCCCTACATATGTGCTAAGAGTTTGGATTATAGCTTGCACATATGCTTAGATAGGAAATATAGGAGACAATGTCTACCAAATGATGCTAAGGTATAAGAGATAGACCTTTGAAGCATGATACCAATCGGAGTGCACCAATATATCTTCCTTAGCACCATTAGTAACTAGACATACACAAAAACTAGAATACCCCATGAGATCAATATTACAAGCAAGGGTCTAGTTTCTATAAGTCTAGTTACTTTAGCCTATGCATGCTAGTTTTCATTTTATCATTCAAGCCTATAACTAGCATCACCACACAAGCATGAATATTGAAATTTAGAACTTGTGCCATGCAAGCAAATATAGTAAATGCATATTTAAATGCAACATACAAGTTTATGAGCTTGCTCCCCCTACTTGTGTGCATTTTTTTACGATCCCTTTACAATGTCATTTCATTTATTTTCTCCCCCTATCTTACTATCTTTGTGAATTTCTCTCCCCCTTTGTCAACAATTAGCACAAAAGGTGAGCTCAAATTATAGATAGGTTGGGGTGAAACCATGTGAAATAAGGATCATTTTCCCAATTTGGTTCAATCTAGATCACTTGCAAAAGATATTTAACTCGATTTGATCCAAGGACAAGCTTCTTCACACCTCCAAATAAGGGTTATCTTGTACCATGTTGAGTTAAACACTTATAGCTTATTTTCTAGATCAAACACTAGGTTTACAAGCCCACAAACATATTATATGCTACCACTAGATCATTTCAAGCATACAAGCAATAGTGGTACCATACAAGCATCAAATTCATTTGTTTTCATGAATGAGCCTATTCAAATGTAAAATATGTCTAGATGTACTAAACATGTCCTTAGCAAGGATGTATGCCATGTCAATCAACTTTTACCTTGAATTGCTCGAATGAGAGGTATGTCATATAAATTGAGGGTGCATCAACACATATTGGAGAAGTCAAGTATGTTCAATTCATTCCTTAGCTTGCAAAACCTTTCTCATCAAGTGGCTTGGTGAAGATATCGGCAAGTTGATCTTCGGTGCCCACACTCTCAATGCAAATGTCCCCTTTTTGTTGGTGATCTCCTATAAAATGATGGCGGACATAAATATGCTTTGTTCTTGAATGTTGAACCGGGTTATTGGTGAGATTTACGGCACTTTCATTGTCATATAGCAATGGCACTTGCTTGAATTTGATTCCAAAATCACTCAAAGTAGCCCTCAGTCAAAGTAATTGAGCACAACAACTACCGGCCAAAATGTACTCTGCTTTGGCGGTTGAAAGTGCTACACTATTTTGCTTCTTTGATGACCAAGACATAAGTGATCTTCTCAATAGTTGACATATGCCCGATGTGCTCTTTCTCTCAACTTTGCATCCTGCATAATCTGAGTTCGAATATCCAATCAACTCAAATCTTGCTCCTTTGGGATACCATAATCCAACATTTTGTGTATGCTTCAAATACCTCAATATTCTCTTTGTTGCCTTCAAATGACTTTCTCTTGGTGAGGCTTAGAATCTAGCACACATGCATACACTAAACATCACATCTGGCCTTGATGTGGTCACATAAAGTAGGCTTCAAATCATAGACCGATATATCTTTTGATCCACCATGTTGCCACTAGCATCACTATCCAAGCTTCCACTTGTCCCCATTGATGTACTAATAGCTTTACTATCATCCATTCCAAACTTCTTGAGCATGTCCTTGATATACTTGCCTTGACTCACAAATGTGTCATTCTTCATTTGCTTGATTTGAAGACCAAGGAAGTAACTAAGCTCTCCAATAATAGACATCTCAAACTCACTTGCCATCATCTTGCCAAACTCTTCACAAAAATCTTGATTTGTTGACCCAAATATGATATCATCAACATAGATTTGCATTACAAATAAGTCATTTCCAAGCTTCTTGGTGAAGAGAGTGGTGTCAACCTTTCCTATCTTGAATCCTTTAGAGAGTAGGAAATCTCTCAATCTCTCATACCATGCTCTAGGTGCTTGTTTTAATCCATACAAAGCCTTTCTCAACTTGTAAACATGGTTGTGTTTCTTCTCATCTTCAAAATCTGGAGGTTGCTCAATATACACAAGCTCATTGATGTACCCATTGAGAAATGCACTCTTCACATCCATTTGGTACAACTTGATGTTGTGGGCACAAGCATAGGCTAACAAGATCCTAATTGCTTCCAATCTTGCAACTGGGGCATAAGTTTCTCCAAAGTCAAGACCTTCAACTTGAGTGTAACCTTGAATCTTGCTTTGTTTCTTATTACTATCCCATCTTGATCTTGCTTGTTCCGAAAGACTCACTTGGTTCCAATCACATTATGACCCTTAGGCCTCTCAACTAACTCCCATACTTGGTTTCTTGTGAAGTTGTTTAGCTCTTTATGCATAGCATTAACCCAATCAACATCCTTCAAAGCTCCATCTATCTTCTTAGGTTCAATGGATGACACAAATAAGAAATGCTCACAAAATGAAGCCAATCTTGATCTAGTTTGCACACCTCTTAAAATATCACCAATGATAGTGTCTAATGGATAATCTCTTGCAACATTGGTTGGTTGAAGCACTTGCACTTGATTGCTTGCATTTGATTGACCACTTGGTTGAGATGATGAACTAGCCACTTGTTGTTGATCTTGCACTTTGCCATCACTAGTTCTTGTTTGAACTTGATCATGAGAACCACTAGCTTGCACATTTGAGTTAGAGAGCATTTGATTTTTGTCATCTTCAATGTCAATCACCTCTCTAGGTTTTATATCACCAATGTCCATGTTCTTCATTGCATTGACCAATTGAGTGCCTCTTACATCATCTAGATTCTCATCTTCCTCTTGGAAACCATTTGTTTCATCAAACTCCACATCATGAACCTCCTCAAGAGTACCACTAGCCAAATTCCAAACTTTATAAGCCTTGCTAGAGGTGGAGTAACCAAGCAAGAAATCTTCATCACATTTCTTCTCAAACTTGCTCATTTTAGTGCCTTTCTTCAATATGTAGCATTTACAACCAAAGACCTGAAAGTATGCTATGTTGGGCTTTCTCCCATTCAATAGCTCATAAGGTGTCTTCTCCATCATGGGGTGACAGTAGAGTTGGTTGCTATAATAGCAAGCTGTGTTGATTGCTTCAGCCCAAAATGAATGACTCACATTGTACTCACTCAACATTGATCTTGTCTTGTCAATGAGTGATCTATTCTTTCTCTCAATAAGACCATTTGATTGTGGAGTGTACTTGGTCGAGAATTGATGTCTAATTCCAAATTCATCATACAACTCATCAATTCTTGTGTTCTTGAACTCACTTCCATTGTCACTTCTCACTTTTTTGATGGTTGTTTCAAATTCATTGTGAATGCCCATGACAAATGATTTGAATATTGTAAACACATCACTCTTGTCCACTAAAAAGAATACCCATGTGTATCTAGTAAAATCATCCACAATCATAAATCCATATTTGTTTCCACCAATGCTAGTGTATGTGGTTGGTCTAAACAAGTCTATATGCATCAACTCAAATGCCTTAGATGTGCTCATCATGCTCTTCTTAGGATGTGTGTTACCAACTTGTTTTCTGGCTTGACATGCACTACATAGCTTATCTTTCTCAAATGTGACATCTTTCAAGCCTCTAACTAAGTCATGCTTAATAAACTTGTTCAATTGTTTCATTCCAACATGACCAAGCCTTCTATGCCATAACCAACCCATGCTAGACTTAGTGATCAAACATATTGTCAATTGAGCTTCTCTAGCATTGAAATCAACCAAGTATAGATTTTCATATCTAATTCCTTTGAATATCAAGTTAGAGCCATCTACACTTATAATCTCTACATCATCCATACCAAATATGCACTTGAAACTAAGATCACACAATTGAGCTACCAACAAAAGGTTGAAGTTCAAGCTCTCTACTAGTAGCACATTGGAAATGCTCAAGTCATTGGGTATTGCAATCTTACCAAGCCCTTTAACCTTGCCTTTGCCATTATCACCAAATGTGATACTATCAATCCCATTGCTCTTGTTTTCATTGATTGAATTGAACATTCTTAGATCATTGGTCATGTGTTGTGTGCACCCACTATCAAGCACTCAATGCCTTCCTCTGGCTTTATAATTGACCTACAAAAGAAGATCAATTCTTTTTAGGTACCCAAACTTGCTTAGGTCCTTGAAGGTTAGTTACCAAGGTCTTTGGTACCCAAATGGCCTTCTTCTTTGGGCCCACAATTGGTGTACCAATGAACTTAGCCTTCACACCATTGGTACCCTTAACAAGCATGTAACAAGAATCAAATTTAATTGAGGATACAATAGGTAGCTTGTTCTTGTTAATCTTGCAATATTGCTCTACATGTCCAACTTGCTTGCATCTATTGTAAAACCAACCATTGTCCTTCACAAAGTTAACTTTGAGAGTGACAAAGACCACCTTGCCTTTCTTAGGGGTATAGCCTAATCCCTCTTTGTTGAGAAGAAACCTTTGGCTACCCAAGCACTTTAGCAAGCGGGCATCTCCACCATAGGCATTGCCTAAGGCACGAGTGAGCTTATTCACCTCCTTCTTGAGGGTCTCATTTTCCACCATTAATGAGGCATCACAAGTGAGACCATCACTCAAATGTGAAGTAGAAGTAGTAGTGCTACAAGAAGTGTTAGTGGGAGCAACTATAATGGGCTTATAAAAAGATTCATCAATAAAATCACATGTTAGTCCCACATCACATGATACAATCACTTGCTCCTTCTTGGCTTCCTCTTTGACTTGCTTAATGAGAGAGGAGTGAGCTTTCTCAAGCTTAGAGTGAGCTTTGCCAAGCTTCTCATGGGCTTCCATTAGCCTCTCATGAGTGGCATTGAGCTCATCAAGGGATTGCTCAAGAAATTTGATTTTCTTGTTCAATTCCTTGCACTCCTTTCTCTTCATCTTAAAGCAAGTATGCACTTGCTCACACATGTCCATGAGCTCCTCCTTGAAGTACTCCTCATCATCATCATCACTCCTACAAGCATCACTTTCACATTCATCATCATCACTCACATCATATTTTACCTTGGTAGGTTTTGTCATGAGGCATGTCGAAGGAGTGTCGAAGATGGAGAGCTTGTCGTTGATGGCGATGCTTGCTAGTGCTCTCTTGATAGATTTCTTGTCATCATCACTAGAGCTATCACTATCCAAAGAGCCATCACTATCCCATGTGACAACATAGCCTCCACTTTTTTTCTTCTTTTGGAAGGCCATTCTCTTCTCCTTCTTTTCTTTCTTATCCTTTTTGAGCTTCTTCTTCTCATCCTCATCATTGTCACTATTGTAGGGACAATTTGCTACAACGTGATTAGGGCTCTTGCAATTGTAGCATCTTCTTACATATTCTTTGCTTTTGGTGTGATCTCTTCTCTTTCTTGCACCATAGCCCTTCTTCTTCATGATTTTTCCCATCTTGCGTACAAAGAGGGCCATAGCTTCATCATCAATATCACTAAGATCATCATCATTACTTGATTCTTTCTTGGACTTGCCCTTGTTCTTAGATGATGAAGAGCTAGCCTTGAATGCTATATTCTTCTTCTTCTTGTCCTCTTCTTCCTTCTTGTCATCCTTGTCATCCCCCTTCCTTTCCACATGGTATGTCTTTTGGGTCATGACATCACCTAGTACTTGGTTGGGTGTAATCTCATTCAATCCTCCTCTTATGATGAGCAATCTCAATATCTCAAATCTTGGAGGTAGGCACATCAAGAACCAATGAGAGACATCATCATCCTTGATCTTTTCTCCAATGCCTTCAAATCATTGACAATCACTTGCAAACAATGGAACATCTTCGGAATGCTCTCATCTTCCTTCATCTTGAAGCTTATCAATTTATCCTTGAGGATATACAATTTGGCACTCTTCACCACCAGTGTGCCCTCATATATTTCCTCCAATCTCTTCCACACCTCATTTGCTCTTTCACAATCCTTGATTTGCTCAAACACCTTGGAATCAATGGCATTGTATATGGTGTTGAGAGTCATTGTATTACATTACTTGTTGATCTTATCTTGGTTGGTGGGATCATTGGGATCAATGATAGCATAGTGATTCTCGGTCACTTCTCATACTTGATCATTGATTGAACCAAGATACATCCTCATCTTTCTCTTCCAATAATCATAGCATGTGCTATCAAAGAACGATGGTTTGCCCCCAACATGGTTGAACACAACTTGAGCCATAATTTGACACCAAGGTTGTTAAGTCTTTAATAAAACGGTGACCACGGCTCTGATACCACTTGAAAGGTCCTAATATGGCTAGAGAGGGATGAATAGCCTATTTAAAATTCTACAAATCAACTAGAGCAATTTGATTAGAAAGACAAATAGCGAAATGCAAACTTGCTCTAGCTCTATGAGGGTTGCAAGCCACCTATCCAACAATTCTAGTTGCAATAATTACTAGACACACAACTTGCTATAGAACTAGTCACTAAGAGCTCTCAATCTTACTACACTAAAGAGCTCCACTAGATGAACTTAAATAACAAATCAAGCTCTCAATTCTAATTATACTAAAGAGTTTGCCACAACTAGTTTGCAAGAATATAAAAGAGTGAGTAGGGTGATTATACCATCATGTAGAGGGATGAACCAATCACAAGATGAAGATGAAATCAATCACCGAGAGAATGCCAAATGGCAAGAGACAACCGATTTTCTCTCGAGGTTCATGTGCTTGCTAACATGCTACGCCCCCGTTGTGTCGACCAACACTTGGTGGTTCGGTGCCTAAGAGGTGTTGCACAAACCTCATCCACATGATTGGACACCGCAAGAACCAACCCATAAGTGAGGTAACTCAATGACACGAGCAATCCACTAGAGTTACCTTTCGGTGCTCCATCGGAGAAGGTACAAATCCCCTCACAATCACCGGAGATGGCCACGAACAATCACTGACTCATGCCAATCCTCCACCGCTGCACCAAGCTGTCTAGGTGGTGGCAACCACCAAGAGTAACAAGTGAATCCCACAGCGAAACATGAATGCCAAGTGCCCCTAGATGCAATCACTTAAGCAGTGCACTTGGATTTTCTCCCAATCTCACAATGATGATAAATCAATGATGGAGATGAGTGGAAGGGTTTTGGCTAAGCTCACAAGGTTGCTATGTCAATGCAAATATCCAAGAGAGTGAGCTTGAGCCAGCCATGGGGCTTAGATAGAAGCCCACACGAAATAGAGCCATTGGGCTACTCACTGCATTGAACACGGGACAACTGAACGCTCCGGTCAGATTGACCGGACGCTGGACCCCAGCGTCCGGTCGCGCGATACACGCCATGTGTCCCCTCTCTTCAAATACTGAGCGCCCGATCCCAACGGTTAAGTGATGACCAGACGCGCTACTGCGAGGTGACCTGACGCTGGACCTCAGCGTCCGGTCGTTTCCAGTAAGGTTCCATTCACGCAAAATCACGACCGGACGTGTCCGGTCATGCTCGACCGGACTCACCCAGCATCCGGTCACCCAATGTCTCCACTTTGCACCACACATCAGCGTACATCAGCATTAACCGGACGCACCCTGCTAGCGTCCGGTCGCTCTTCTCGCTAGCATCCGGTCACAAGACCGAGACACGTGCTCACTGCTGCTACTAACCAGACTCTGAACCCAGCGTCCGGTCACTACACCACCAGCGGCCGGTCACTCTGTGAACCCCTGTCTTTTCTATCTAGGGCGCCGGTGGCACCATCGGACTGTCCGCACTCTACGGGCGGACACTCCGCCGGTGAGGTTTCTAACCCTTGCTCAAATGTGCCAACCACCAAGTGTATCACCATGTGCACATGCGTTAGCATATTTTCACAAAAGCATTTTCAAGGGTGTTAGCACTCCACTAGATCCTAAATGCATATGCAATGAGTTAGAGCATCTAGTGACACTTTGATAACTGTATTTCAATACGAGTTTCACCCCTCTTAATAGTACGGCTATCTAACCTAAATGTGATCACACTCGCTAAGTGTCTTGATCATCGAAATAAAATGGCTCCTACTATTTATATCTTTGCCTTGAGCCTTTTATTTTTCTCTTTCTTTTTTTCTAAGTTCCAGCATTTGATCATCACCATGCCATCACCATCATCATGATCTTCGCCATTGCTTCATCATTTGGAGTAGTGCTACCTATCTCATAATCACTTTGATAAACTAGGTTAGCACTTAGGGTTTCATCAATTAATCAAAACCAAATTAGAGCTTTCACACTCTCTCCCCTTGATTTGGGTGCCATGATGCTAGTGTCATCCTCTCTCGCTTCCTCTACTATGTTGTAACTCTAGTGCATTGTGCATATGCCGCGCCTATGCCTTTATCATGTGCTAGTGGCCAAAAAATTCCCATGGGTCCCCACGGCCCACCCAACTTTACTCTCTGGCTGACTAAAATACTTCTTCCGTTTCAAATTATAAGTTATTTTGGCTTTTCAAGAAAGATAGTTTTTGCTACTATCTAGATACATGCTATGTCTAAATATACAATAAAGAATGACTTACAATTTAGAATGGATAGAGCAATAAAAGAACAAAAAAATATCGTGGCTATATATACACGGGCATTGAAATATAAACTATTAAAAGGGCGATGGCTTTCAATCAAAAGTTCAAAACGATATAAATGATAAATTAGGTTCTAGATGCGACAGTGCATTCTGGTCATCAATACCCAAGAAACGAGCAAGACAAGCACCGTTAGCATTGTGATAGTAATGTTACACGGCAAATGTTGTCAATTAGTTGTGGATGAGCGGGAGATAAGGTTGGTGAGGAAGGCAACAAATGGGTAGGTTTAAGAGGCGACAATGCATTGGCCCCGTTTGCTGGTCTGAAACTTGGCTGAAACTGGCTGAAAAACATTGTTTTGGCTGAATTGTTGTGAGAGAAAAATATTGTTCCGGCTGAAAAAAAAAAGAAGCCGAACAAGCCGAATATAGGGTAAGCCGAACATGTCAATTGTGACACGGTGACGAAGTATTGACACGACATTGTTCACAAAAGAGACAAAAAGATTTAGATCTATGCAAATTTCAGATTAATGACATCGTTTCATGGGACAGTTTTATGAGGTCGGACTTCACTAACAGTAATAAGAATGCTTTTACCCTTGAGTCAAATCATCACTCCCGGTAACTCTGCCGTTTCTTCTGTTTTTTTCTCTCATTTGGGCTTCAGGGTATGCTTAGACCCTGTTTAGATTCATTATTTGCTAGAAGTTAGCTTACTAATAGCTTATATTTAATATTAGCTAGCTAACTATTAGCTACCTATTAGCTGGAGGGTGTTTAGATGCACAGCTAATGAAAAATGCTACAAAGATAATAATAGTTGTTATTGGCTCTGTTCGCTTCTCTTATAATTCGTCTTTTTCAGCTTGATTTTTCAGTCGGAACAGTGTTTTTCTCTCATAACAAATCAGCCGGAACAGTGTTTCAGCTTGTTTTTTCAGCGAAGCGAACGAGGCCATTGTCTGATTTGGTTTAATTAGTAGATAATTATTATCTATAGATCCAGCTAACAATTAGCTATTTTATTAGCTATACTTGTTTAGATCCAAAAGACATAACTATGAGTAGATAATTATTCTTTATAGGAACCAAACAAAGCCTATAGAAATTTCCCAAGTGCAAATGCATTTCTCGCTTAATAACAGAAGAAGCCCAAGTGAAGATGCATTTCTAGTAGTAAGGCCACATTTTCTTATTGAAGGTGACATGAGTTTTCTTCCCGCAATTTACAGAAGTCCAGCACGCCTAGCTCGTCTACTTGAACGATGACGTGGATGTTTTTTTTATCTCTTTAGATAAAATAATAAATGATCCGATCTTTACATTCACAATAAGGCCCCGTTTGGTTAACCCGTTCCGGATCATTCCTGATGGGGAACGGTTTCGACGGTATATAATTTATCAAGTGAAGCCTCCGACCAGGAATTGTTCTCAACCAACTGAACAAGGCCTAGATATATGCAGCCAGATGATTAATATTTCATAGTCTAAAGTTTATTTAGTTGACTAAAATTAAAGACTAAACTTTAAGCTACTTTAACTTAGTTGTGTGGTCTGATAAATTAATTATTTTTTTATGAGTTTAGCTAAACTTGGACACCAATAACATGTGAGTGCCTATTTAGAACTTTTAGAGCTAAAATAATTTAAAGTTTAGTGGCTAAACTTTAGAACATAGAATCTGAAGATGATCTTAGCCTCGTAAGCATGAACACTATTCGTTGTCCCTCGAAGAAAGAGGCATATCTATCCCTGGATTCCATCCAAATCGAACCTCATGTAATCTTGTTTACTTGAGCATTTTCCCAAATCCTATCAATCTTGACTCCAGTCCTTGACCATGCGCCTCTGAAACCTCGTGGAGGAGGAAGTGGACCCAGGCCCGCGCAGGCGCGCAGCCAGCCCATCATGGCACCTACGCACCGGCGACCCCTGCTTACTAGTACTACCTGTTACGACGCTCCACCGAGGCGGAGGAAAAAACGGAGCCTTTTCCCTGTGTACCATTAAAAAAGATGGCTTTTTTTCCTACAGGCCACTAAAAAGTTCGGACTTACCTAGGTGCCATGACACTTTATTTCTTTGCCCTCCAAGCCATTCCGTCCATTTTCGTTGGTAACGGTGTGTAACGGCGAGGAGAAAAGACCGAAGTGCCCTCAGTCTAGGGAGGATGAGTGAAATTGCCGTTTGCCCTGTGTGCCACTCCCTGACCAAGCGTTTGAGCGCCAAGACGGCTGACGTGGGCAAGTTTTTTGGCGCCAAAGGCACTGGGCTTGGCGCCAAAGAGACCTCGCTTGGTGCTATAAATAGGCCCTCAGCCTTCCCTTCCCACTCATTCTTCTCCTTTTTGTCTCTCCTGCTACCTTGCTGCCAGTGCCATGTCTCAAGCGTCAAGCAGCTATGGGAGGAGGCCCAGGCGGGTCATGTGCCCCAACTGTAGCGTGCTAGCTAATTGATTCATATTGATGACTACGAACAACCACAATCATGCTTTCCACAAGTGCCCGTACTTTGCAGTTCGTTTTTCTTCCTTGCTCATTCATTCATAGGTTGTTCTTTATTCCCTGTTTGGTGCTAATCTATTGATGTTGTTGTTTATAGGCCGGAAGGTGCCAGTTTTATCAATGGGAGGATGAAATAGAGGACATTGTTGTGCACCCACCTAAAGCACCTGCTCCATTACAGGCCATTCCTCTGTAGGCAGTGGCAGCACCAGCTCCTATCTCTACAGCAGCTCCTCTAGCCATCGTCCAGGAAGATTCTCAGTCGGCTAGAATTGTAGGCAATGCAGTAGTGGAAGATAGGGTTCTTCAGTAGCTTAGGTGGATTGAAAAGCTGGTGTTTGTGTGCATCTTTCTTGCTTTGTATGCTATCATGAAAAAGTAAGGCCCTATGTATGCAGATTGTGTATGTGTGTGTTTGAATGAAGACTAGTGATGCATGAATGAATGGTTTTCATCAGAGTTATGATCTAATTTATGATAACATAGTAATTCTGACATCTAAAAAAAATAACATCTCACAAAGTTTCATCTAACCAATAGAGTTCCATCTCATAGTCATTCATCTCACATCACAGTTTCATCTTACATCACAGTCATGCCAAAATAAAGTGATAGCAAAGCAGCAGTAGTTTTTGCAGCCAAATCACCAAAATAACAACTAAACACAGGTAGTTTTCATTTAAACCCTACCTTCTTCTTGCTCCTGGTATTAGAAGCTGGGCTAGCTGGGCAGGCTGGCACAATTGAAAGCTTTTTTGGTGTAAGCTTCTTCTTCAACCCTATCTTCTTCCTTGGTGAAGGTTGGGGCAAAACAACCTTCATTGGTTCTGTCTGCATAGTCTCTTCACGAAATGGGGCAAGATACACAGACTGGAGGGGAACAGTGTCATTGGAACCAGTTCCAGACCTGTTATAGTCAAGTACTAGGAAAGGTCAAGCACACAGTTTCATCAAAAAGTGCAAATGCAGAATTGGATCATGCTTACCTACTAGTCTGGGAATTTGTATGACATGTTGATGTACTGGTAGCTGGGCCCTTACTTTTCTTGGTAGCTGATGTACTGGTAGCTGGACCCTTTGATGAAGAAGATGATTTCCTCTTCCTCTTCTAGTGTGTAGCATTGGCCACTGCCTCATTGTGTGGGAAAATCATGCCTGATGCAAGAGTTTTCACAACAAGGCTAGTCTCTGTATTGTAACTTGCTACTTTCTTCTGCCTTTTCTTTAGGAGACCCCTGCAAAGGACAAGTTTACAGTTAGTACATGTATTTAATTTATAGGACAAATGAAAATAAAGTACATGTTTACCTTTCAGCCTCCATTGCAGTAATGTCTTCTGGGTTCCCATTCTTGCAGGTGTACCAGTGGTGGCCTAACTCATGGCATATAGGACACTCATGCTTCTTTGACTTCTTCTTACTGCCTCCCTCAACAGCTGACTTCATCATGTTCTTCCTCCTACCACCAGTGGACTTGGGACATGGAGGGTGCATGAAGAAGCCATGTGTTGCTTTGGGCCACATGGACTTGTCAGGAATGCATGGGATAGAGCCTGCATAGGCATCCTTGAACTTTTGGACAGAGAAGAAATCATCTACATGATCTTCTAGTCTTGCACCTAGAATTGAGGTGATGTAGGCAATAGCATGCTTGCAGGGTATTCCTGACCCCTGCTAGACTCTATAGGAATAGGTCCTATTTCTTAAGTCCACCACAAACCTAGACCCAGACCCCTCTTAGCATAAATTTCTGCAACACCTTCAGGAGAGCTTGTGATCACTTCAATATCAAGATTGTAACTATCATCCTTTAGCTTCTGCACAATATGGGGCAAAATCTTTCCTTCAAACTTTCTAGCCACCCTCTTCCTATGGTTCTATTTGATCAATATCTTTTGTCTGATGGTGTCCATCAAGTCATCCAGATGCTTCTGCTTCTCACCCTTTATCTAGTTATTGAAAGACTCAGCCAAGTTGTTAGTCACATAATCAACTTTTGAGGTAGTGCCAAACTGGCTCCTAGTCCATAGCTTCTTGTGAGTGTCTTGAAGGTACTTCATAGCTTCTGCTTTGGCAGCAGCCATTGCCTGATAATGCTTATCAAACATATATGGACTCCAAGAATATGCAGAAGCCCACAAGTGCTCATCAAAAACTTTACCACTATACCTCTTCTTGAAATTATGTACTAGATGGTACATACACTCCCTATGTTCAGCTTCTGGAAACACTTCACTAACTCCATTCATCACTGCCTGGCCACAATCTATGGAGAAAGTAAGCCTAGGTGGACTACCTATTGCTTCCTTCAACCTCCCCATGAACCATACCCAATTTTTATTGGTTTCAGAATCTATGACACCTACTGCTACTGGGTACATCCAGTTGTGCCCATCAACTGCATAGGAAATGCACAACTGGCCCCTAAACCTTCCAGTTAAAAATGTGCTATCTACTACAAGATATGGTCTACAACCTCTAAGAAAACCATCAACACAAGGTTTAAGTGCAAAAAAGAGCCTATTAAACCTTATCTTGTTATTGATGGTGTGGTGATCAATCACAACCCATGAACCAGGACTGGTTTCCTCTATCTAGGCCTTAAATCTAAAAAGATTGTCAAAACTTTTATCCCATGTGCCATAAATCTTATCCATGGCAAGTAGTCTACCTTTGTATACTCTTTTGTAGGGCACCGCAATCTTGTGCTCA
Source organism: Miscanthus floridulus (assembly GCF_019320115.1). NCBI lineage: Eukaryota > Viridiplantae > Streptophyta > Magnoliopsida > Poales > Poaceae > Miscanthus > Miscanthus floridulus. Next base: position 24,557,826 of record NC_089581.1, read on the forward strand.
TCCTTCAATGTCCTTTGTAGTTCAGTGGCACCCATAGTCCCATCTTCCTTGAGCCAATCAACCACTTGATGACAGACCCAGAACTGAGTCACTCCTACACAGACTCCTTGCCTCCTGGCGCTCTGGCACTGATGGGAAAATGGGTTCCTCTTTATCTGCAAAACAAATATACATTCCACGGTTACTGCATGCATTTGCAATAAGTAATAACAGAACCAAATTACTATCAGCATTTACAAAAAAGTACATACATAGTACCTTAATAGTTACACCATCCTTCAGAGTTGATGCATGGATTCTCCACGGGCAGCCATCATTCTGGGCAGTGCAGGTTGCCCTATACCTTCCTGTGTCACTTGCCTCAATGTTATAATGGTACTCATGTTTCACAGAATGTGTAGCTAAAGCCAGCTTAAAGGAAGGAATGTCTGAATAAATAGTGCCTACAGCCATAGGAGGGTCCTTCTTATCATAATCAGCATCAGGCATTTGTTCAGATTCTTTATCTTTAATAATATCATCTAAGTCCTCTACTTCACTATCATCATCAGACAAGGATTCATCGTCAGAGTCATCACTGTCTGAACCATCAGAACTTTTAGGCTGCCTTTGCTTACTGCAAACTTGACTGTGAGGTTTGGTAGGTGGGGGATGTTGGGGGCCAAGGTCAATGTACAACCCTTCCTCATCAACACCCACATGCTCATTGGATGGGTTTGGGTTAGCTAGATATTCAGGTTCAACACATTCACTCTGGGTGGCACTCTGGGATGCATTGCTTGCTTCTGCTCTGGTAGGACAGTGGACTGAAGGAGTGAATGGGGCTTCAATAGAGTTGGCAGGAGGACTAAAATCCCAATCAAAAATCTAAGGCTCACTAGTTGGCCTATTATAGGCAATAGTCAAGAAACAACACTTTGATTCATTACTTTTAGCAAACATTTCACGCATATCTTGGTCACTCCTTACTTCAACGTTGACCTTACTCTGATTGCAGAAATAAAACAGTCGAGCTACCTCACCAAAATCGGGTGGATACTTGTCAACAACATCACGAACCAGATCTTCGAAGTTAGTAAGCTCAGCATCCACAACCTTGTTCAAAGAAAACCACCGAGCACGCGAATTGGGAGTAACAATCCGCATTTCTAGGTTGAAGCTATTGTCTGTGTGGGGGTATTAACCCCTATACCCTCACGGCTAAGCTTGGGCTGGCCCGGATCGATGGGTTCAGTCCACCCGAAAGAAGACGTGCGGCCCAGTTAACCTGATCGGAGTCCCACACAAGGAATCAAGACGGATTTGGCGACCAAGCAGGATCCTGGTCGGTTAGAATAGGAATCCTTATCCGGACACATA